>NC_059223.1:1320995-1338495 GCF_020615455.1 Coregonus clupeaformis | reverse complement strand
TCATTAGGTAAGTGCTGACATCACAGATTGATGTCTCTTTAAACCTGTGCCTGCCAGACAGCTGACAGGGGAAATCAGCGCTATTGACTCCATGTGTTCCTGTGTGTGTGTGTGTGTGTGTGTGTGTGTGTGTGTGTGTGTGTTCAGGGTTTCGGTTAGGAAAATGTGGCGCCGGACAACGTGACCGGGAAGATTTGAATTTTACCGGACATTTGAGAAATTTACCGGATATCCATATGCATTCAGATCCGAGAGTAGAAAGAGAGAGAGAAAGAAACCTCTGACCTGGCGCAGCCAGCGCCATCAATAAACAAGGGATATTGGCCAAATTAGCCATATTTATGTGTCCTTAAAAACAGTGTTTCCATGTGTAGCATATGCAAAACTTTAGCCTATTTTTTGTAATTGTTTTTTACTTTCCTAAAACAATATTTTTGTCCACCTCAAGGTTCAGCTGTTGGAGATTTGAGCACTAAATTCATCAGGGAATTGCATGCATATGCCTATAGGCTTACATTTCCACTGTATGATATTAAAATAAAAAATATATATAAAGGAAGAGAAGCTAAGGGCTAGCCCCAGAGAGATAGAGATATGCCGTCGGTATGTATTTGTCAGATGGCTACTGCATCTGCTACACAGATATAGGAGTACAGAAGGAGGCTTATTTGTTATTTTGCGATCAGAATATTTTTTATAAAGATAAGCATTATATAGCTAGATTATAGGAGTAACTCTGGTAGGCCTAAAGCATTCTTCCTCACTTCAAGTTGAACTGTCGGAGTCAGTTGGAGCACCTGTGTGCACTGCTTAATAATAGCCACACCACACCAAACCTTCCAAAAGGGTTTTAAACTTAATTAGGATAATATCTAAAGTTAGTCAAGCCATTGTTTATAGGGAAAATACGAGCAGGCTGTTATATTGAGGTAAACACAACATTACAGTACAGGAACTTAATTTAGCCAAAGAAAATGGCTCAACAGAATGAAACAAAACACTTGCGAACTGGTTTAAACCTTCACAAAAGTTATGAATAGGCAATTAACAACAACGGCTAGTGCCTACCATACCCCACAAATGACAGCAATAGGCTAATGATATTTATTTTACAACTGGCCTACTTATAAACTATCTTAAACTTAATACAGAGACCGGTCGAAAATGGCTCAACAGAATTAAACAAAACTAATTTTGCATATTTAAAGAACTGGTTTAGATTAATAAATGTGATAATAATGATGATATAAACTAATAATACGCTAATGATAAACAAATTATTATAAAAACGAAAACAAATAAATAAAAATTCAAAAATTGCATCCTACCTGAATGCCGATTTGCACACTAGATTGCATTTGGCCGCGCCAGCATTCTGCTCATCTTCACAGAATGGTGCTGAAGCGCGAAATCGGGGTGTTCCCTATCATAGACAACCTCTCCCGGACAGATTGGCCGGCTACAATTGTATTTATCGGCTTGTAATTTTTTTGGGGGGGCCAAAAGCCGACAATTACCGGCTAACTTGTGTACGTGTGTGTTGTCACTGTCGAGTGGCCTCTTGCCGTTGATGTGCTCCATGGGTGTAGCTGCTCACTAATGCTGCTAGTTATGTAGTCAACCATGCGGCTAAGGAGCCTGTCAAACAGCCTTGTCTGGTGCCTGCTACACACAATCTATCTAACTCAGACTGGAGTCAAGGAGAAGGAGAGGAAGAAAGAGAAGGAGAGGAAGAAAGAAGGAGAAGGAGAAGGAGAGGAAGACGGAGAATGAAAAGGCTAGGAAGACCATCAAGGACAGGGAGAGAGAAAAGGAGGATGAAAAGGCTAGGAAGACCATCAAGGACAGGGAGAGAGAAAAGGAGGATGAAAAGGCAAGGAAGACCATCAAGGACAGGGAGAGAGAAAAGGAGGATGAAAAGGCTAGGAAGACCATCAAGGACAGGGAGAGAGAAAAGGAGGATGAAAAGGCTAGGAAGACCATCAAGGACAGGGAGAGAGAAAAGGAGGATGAAAAGGCTAGGAAGACCATCAAGGACAGAGAGAGAGAAAAGGAGGATGAAAAGGAGGAAGAGGAAAAATGAGAAGGACAGAGGAGAAGAAGAAGATGAAGAGAGAGAAGGAGAAGTTGAAGGGCGAGCTGAAGGAAATCAGAGGAACACCGGATGGATAGAAGCCCTCTGTGTCTTTCTCTCTCTACTATTTATTCTTCATCAGTGTGTTTAGGGCTGTTCAGTAATTACAATGTGTGAGTGTAGACTCATTTAACCTTGTGATGGAGAGAGAGGGAGATCGACATGGGACTGATTAACACTGTTACGTTAGAGGAGAGGAGGCCTTAGAGCTATTTCAGTTTCCCTCTGAAATCTTTACTGGAATATTTGAGAGAGAGAGAGAGTTGTGCCTGTGCTGCATTTAACCCTGGTCTAGTCCCTGAATGTTGATTGATTAAAGATGTCATTTGTATCTGAAGTGTTTCACTAATGAAGACCACGGTCGGATCGTTACCATCGACTGGCTCCACACGCACATTGATTACAACAGGCCAGGGAGGGTGCTGAGGCTAAAGGCTGGGCTGTCGTGAGAGAAGTCAGGCTGGAGCCAGCAACACTGTCAGACGCACACACTGACTCATTGACATGATTACTCACAATGCAGCATTCCCAATGCAGAGTATCATGATCATAAAAAACAAGAAATCAACAGTGTAACAACTCTCTTCTCACTGTGTGAGTGTATTGAAATAGCACATAGTGACATGGTGCTACATTAGCTACTATACTACAGGATGTGAGACCTTCTCTCCCACTGGGTCTCCATAGCCATTGGATCCAGGCCCAGAGTAGAGTAGAGAGCAGGCCTCTGATTAAAATCCTCAGCCCTCTCCTCTCCTCTGGCTGTGTGATATGATTGGCCTCAGAGGGATAACCAATAGCCTTACAGGCCCCTCAACCTCTGATGTCATCCCAGACTGTGGTCTCTCATAGCATCTGGTCTAGTAGCACTTATACACAGTGAAAACTGGTCCAGTTTCATACACAGAGAAAACTGGTATATTCCAATAGGCTGTGACAAATAGTCTAGTCCCATATGCAGTGAAATATGTATTTTGTCTGTGACCTATACTGATCTCTGCAACCTCAGGATATCTGTGGCCTCTTGCAAATTCTGTTTGCTTTAACCAAGCGATCAATCAGCTCTTAGAACAGTAACAGTTCTGGGTGTCTCTCTATCCAATAGAATGCAATTAAACAATCAATAGCTGAAGAAAGACCAAAAAATCTAGACGAAGCAGTTGTATATTCAGAAGAAGAACAGAAAAAAATAGTTGGGAAAGTTTTACGCCTGTACTTGAGTGGTGAGAGTTTGAGAGTTGAGCATAATGCTTGGTAAGTGTTTGGATTGTTCATGCTGCGGAATGTGCAGAAGGCATTCAACCCCGCCAGGCGACCATCACCGCAGGCTCTTCCCCATTGGCTGCCTCCAGGAGATTAAAGTGAATAATTGCCATCTGATTGGCTGTTAAATTTTTCATGGACCTTTGATGCCCACAGTGTTTGTATTACCTTTATCACATAGGCATAATAATGGGATAGCATTGACACACTTAAATAAGACCGGCTTTTCCTCAATGTGTTGCTTTTCCTAGTCTACAGAAACTGCATGCTGTCATTGTTCTGTCCATAGCCAGACTGTCTTTTGGAAAATGCTAAAGTCATACTTTTTCTGTATGTTTTACTCTTTAATTGTATAACTTACACTGAAAACAGTTAATTCACTTTATTTGCTCGCAGGCAACTAAACTGTATCTATGAGTCCTAGACAGGTAGTTGTAGAGTTGGAGCTACAGCCATGCTAGGAGTTCCTCCTGTACAGTATACGTGACAGAGTTGAGTTGCGTTGATGGACCCAGACCCCAGCCCTGCTGACAGTAATCTGTACAGTGTGTCTGTAGGTAACCTACTCCTCCTCTCTCTCGTGTCTCTGTGTGATGCCAGCGTGAGAAGTTGAGTTCCGGTCGCAGCGCGTGATGTCTCCTCTGTGGTTCCGCTCTGGAGGTCCGGGGACGGTGAGCTCCTCACGGTTGTCACTTTGAAGTGCTGGAGCACTCATTCCTGGTCCCCTCTCCCTGAGCCTCAGCCCTGCTTCCCTGCGATCCCTCTCACTCGGATTAGTTCCTCTCTGGGAAAATGGAAGCAACATTCTGACAATTTGCATCCCAAAAATTCCCGTCCTTATCCTTTGTTTTATTTTTCTACCTCCATCCACTTCTCTCATTCATTTTCTCTAGACACTGGACCATTTTATTGGGATTGTCAGAAAGAGTAGCAGTTGTATTGTAGGCTGATTACAACAGGGTGTTTTTACCCACAGATCACCAGAGCAATTAAAATCTGTAAATAAAAGGCTACCCATGATGCTGCAGTCCAAACAATGGCTTCCCGCAGGATGGGTTTGTTGGAAGGAGAGCAGTGGAGAGGATAGACACACACACACACACCGAACCCAATCGTTAATTACAACACACTCCTCTCCCCTCTACTGTTGTGGTGATGGACAGCTTAATGCAATCACAGTGACACATATTTCCAGACAAGATGAAGTTGTTTACTTTTGTGTTAGGTCCCGAATTACGACGGGACACTTTGTTCAGCAGCAAGGCAAATATAATGTAATTGTGCCAGCTACATGTGTTTAGAAGAGGAGAGGAGAGAGGCCTGCGCCTGCTGGAGAGGCAGTGCAGTACAGTGCAGTAGGCAAACCCAGAACCCAGGTCTGAGACATCCAGTACAGGCAAACCCAGAACCCAGGTCTGAGACATCCAGTACAGTCAAACCCAGAACCCAGGTCTGAGACAGACAGTACAGTCAAACCCAGAACCCAGGTCTGAGACATACAGGACAGGCAAACCCAGAACCCAGGTCTGAGACATCCAGTACAGTCAAACCCAGAACCCAGGTCTGAGACAGACAGTACAGTCAAACCCAGAACCCAGGTCTGAGACATACAGGACAGTCAAACCCAGAACCCAGGTCTGAGACAGACAGTACAGTCAAACCCAGAACCCAGGTCTGAGACATACAGTACAGTCAAACCCAGAACCCAGGTCTGAGACATACAGGACAGGCAAACCCAGAACCCAGGTCTGAGACAGACAGTACAGTCAAACCCAGAACCCAGGTCTGAGACATACAGTACAGTCAAACCCAGAACCCAGGTCTGAGACAGACAGTACAGTCAAACCCAGAACCCAGGTCTGAGACATACAGGACAGTCAAACCCAGAACCCAGGTCTGAGACATACAGGACAGGCAAACCCAGAACCCAGGTCTGAGACAGACAGTACAGTCAAACCCAGAACCCAGGTCTGAGACATACAGGACAGGCAAACCCAGAACCCAGGTCTGAGACATACAGTACAGTCAAACCCAGAACCCAGGTCTGAGACATACAGGACAGTCAAACCCAGAACCCAGGTCTGAGACATACAGGACAGTCAAACCCAGAACCCAGGTCTGAGACATACAGTACAGTCAAACCCAGAACCAAGGTCTGAGACATACAGGACAGTCAAACCCAGAACCCTGGTCTGAGACATACATAGGGGTATGATGGAGGTCAGAAAGGAAAGGATCTGAGAGAGGAAGCTACTCTCAAAGGAAAGGATCTGAGAGAGGAAGCTACTCTCAAAGGAAAGGATCTGAGAGAGGAAGCTACTCTCAAAGGAAAGGATCTGAGAGAGGAAGCTACTCTCAAAGGAAAGGATCTGAGAGAGGAAGCTACTCTCAAAGGAAATGATCTGAGAGAGGAAGCTACTCTCAAAGGAAAGTATCTGAGAGAGGAAGCTACTCTCAAAGGAAAGGATCTGAGAGAGGAAGCTACTCTCAAAGGAAAGTATCTGAGAGAGGAAGCTACTCTCAAAGGAAAGGATCTGAGAGAGGAAGCTACTCTCAAAGGAAAGTATCTGAGAGAGGAAGCTACTCTCAAAGGAAAGGATCTGAGAGAGGAAGCTACTCTCAAAGGAAAGTATCTGAGAGAGGAAGCTACTCTCAAAGGAAAGGATCTGAGAGAGGAAGCTACTCTCAAAGGAAAGGATCTGAGAGAGGAAGCTACTCTCAAAGGAAAGGATATGAGAGAGGAAGCTACTCTCAAAGGAAAGGATCTGAGAGAGGAAGTTACTCTCAAAGGAGGATCTGTAGAGGGATGGAACTGAAGTGGTTACTGTTGAGGAGTGCTACATGACTGGTCTTACCATATGTCTTATTAAAGCTTTCAAGGGAAGTTTGTACCCTTATAGCGCTAGCTGTAGCCCTTTTTTTGTACCTTTATTTAACTAGGCAAGTCAGTTAAGAACAAATTCTTATTTACAATGACGGCCTACACCGGCCAATCCCGGACGACGCGGGGGAATTGTGCGCCGCCCTATGGGACTCCCAATCACGGCCGGTTGTGATACAGCCTGGAATTGAACCAGGGGGTCTGTAGTGACGCCTCAAGCACTGAGTTGCAGTGCCTTAGACCGCTGCGCCACTCGGGAGCCCATAGGGCGGCGCACTTGCACCCCTCAGTGAGAGATCTGGCTGGTGTTTGGGCCCAATATCAGAACCCTCTGTGGCGCTGTATCCCCATCTGCAGCCTGGCAAACCCAAGACTGGCAGTGCCAAAGTGTGACATCTTACTAAACCGAACATTGTGTTCACCTAGTAATTACCAGTAATAAATGTTCTCCAGCTATTACACAACGAGAGACACCATGTTTCTCCCTGATTTATATAGCCCAGTACCAAGTGTTGCAACATCTGCCAGGTGTGACTAGACAACTACAACAACTACACTACGGTACTATTTTGTGTTTCTTTTTAGGGAAACAAAAGAGGCTCTTTGTAGTTTGGTGGAGGAGACATGGGGAACATGTCATGTGTTTGGTATCAGGATGTGTGTGGGCCGGTTCCACCCCCCCTGTTCATGAATTACTAAATACTGAAGCCTGGGCAGGTTTGGGAGAGAGCGGGAGGGAGAGAAGGAAGGAAGGAAGGAGAGAGGTATGGACGGGGAGAGGAGTAGGAGCGGTGAGGTGGTGCACTGTAATGGTGCCAGGCTCCCCGGGCCTGGCTGGAGGCTATATGCCTTACCAAGATCCTGTTTACAGTTAGCAGAGGAAGCTGCCAGCCATCCATTTCCATAACTGTGCCTGCAGTCCTTGGTGGAAACCGATTCTTCACTCTCTCTTCTTTTCTTTCCCTCTCTTCTCTTCTCTCTTTTCCTTCCCTACGCTCTCCTCTGGCTCTAGCTCACTTCCCACCTCTTAGTTTAACCCCTGAAATCTCCCTCCACCCCACTGTACTTTTAAATCAGCTCAGCAGTGTTGGTTGCTGCCAAGAGGCATTGAACGTCTTGTCAGTCATGGTTTTGATGAGATGGAGGAAGTTGCCCTATGAAGAAACTAGACATCCCTCCCCTGGTATCAGCTACAAGGTAGAAGAATCTCTGAAGGTCAGATCGGGTCGTTCACTTGTAGTTCACTAGCTGTGTGTGTGTGTGTGTGTGTGTGTGTGTGTGTGTGTGTGTGTGTGTGTGTGTGTGTGTGTGCGTGTGCGCTATGTTGTCTGGGACGGATTGTACCTGTCCTGGGGGCTAGTGGAAGCCAAGGGGCCGTGGCAAACACCAAGGCGTATGTATGTTCTGTTCCGCTGTGTGTGTGTGTGTTCTGCTGTGTGTGTGTTCCAGTGTGTGTGTGTAGTCTCTCTGTTCCTGTGTACGTCTGTGAACATCTGCTCTTTCACACGGTCCCCATGGCCCCAAATGTCAGAACAGACCCAGCTACCAGACAGAGACGGGGGCATTGTACAGGACGGTGTTACCCCCCCCCCACCTCCATATCTCCTGTCTTATGATGTTAACCGTTGTTGAAGGTAAGTAGGTAACAGTGAAAGGGGGTGGGGTGGGGGGGTACTCTCCTGCTTTTTAGAGCATTAAATCCTCAGAGTTAGGGAGAAATGTCTGTCAGGTTAATGTCAGACGGACGGTGCGGTGTGGAGCATCTGCTCTCCTGTCCTTTGTGTACAGGCAGGTATCCTGGGTCCCAGTAAGTAAGACCACGACATGAGAAAGCCATTTGTAGCAGGAACATGCTCTGTGCTATATGTACTAGGGAATCAGGCAGTCTGAACCCAAGGGACACAGTATACACAGTTGCATGTGTCTGTACTATTACATTTCTGAACGTCCTGTTTTCTTTGTGTTCTTCCTTCTCTCTCCCTGTGGGCTGAAAACAGTGTCTACTCCACACAGAGTTGATGAGGCTGGAGCATTAGGGGCCTGTTGTTCTGCCGTGTGGGTGGGAGGCTGTAGTGGACTATACTGGGCGCTGAGGCAGAATCGATGGGGGGAGAGGAGACAGGTACAGTGGCCCCAGGAGGGGGCCGGGGGGCTGGGGTAGAGAACCGGGGGGCTGGGGTGGAGTCCGGGTGGCAATAAGCCAGCGGTAACCCCTGCTGCTCCCCTCCAGCACCATGCAGGACGCGGCTCTGCTCTCAGACAGCCCTATTGATTTGTCCAGCTGATAAAGTCTGTCTGCAGGTTAGCTGGTGTGTTAAATACCCCTCTTTTCACCTCCCAGCCTAGCGTGTTTGTGTTGGGCTGGAGTGGGCTGGGGGGAGGACACAGATGGACACAGGAGCTATGCAGTGGTACCATTGATCAGGTGACTGACAGTGTTTGCTGGCTAACCCTCTTTCTCTCTCTCTTTCCCTCTCTTTCTCTCTCTCTCTCTGCCCCTGTGCCCCCTCCTATGCCCACACATGGCACAAGGTGTGTCTCAGCGCCATTAGGTGGCACCATTATCCTCACTGTCACCCTGTTAGCACCCAGCCCTACCTACAGTACCTTCCATGGCACAGTGCTCTATTGTCATATCCTCAGGCTATAGGAAGACATAAGTCACAGAGCCGTTAGCCTTTGACACGACAGCGTGTGACAGGTCTGCTAGCTGTGAGAAACTCACATGGGGCATAAATCAATCCAGGGCCTGAATCCGAGGATCCTGCAGTGCAGGATGTATGTCTATGTTAATTCAAGCTTAACGTAGATTAATTCACAAGAGCCTGGGATTGTCGTGGTGTGTTGGCACATGTGATATGTGCGTGTAGGGAACTGGGAAAGAGAGATATATGGAGCCAACGTTACTCCACATGAGCTTAAGACAAGGCAGTTCACTCACGACTGTGTGTGCGTGTGAGCGTGTGTGTGTGGGTGTGCGTGTGCGGGTGTGTGCAGTTGTAATCTAATGACAGATGGGTGTAGTGTATGAACCCTCAGAAGCCACTGCTGCTGTGACACATTTTTCTCCCCAGCGTTAGTCGGTTGGGTGTCTTTGAGTCAGAGCTGTCACAGGTGCTAGATAAGACACTAAGATACAGACACACACACACACACACACACACACACACACACACACACACACACACACACACACATATACACACACACCAAGACCAATACAGCGTGTCTACAATGCTGCTCAGCTCATTCTGTAACATAACCCAATGTGTTTCACAGAAAGAGAAAAGTTGGCAACCACACACTTCTATCTTATTACAGGACATTTCCTTCTAAACGACTGAGGTGTTATAACCTGTGTTTTTTTAAATTAAAGCAATAACCTTTTGTCATTGATGTCATTGAGTCACCTGAGTGTTTAATGTTTCTGAGCGGAGAACAGGTGTCAAGGTATGCTTAAACAATAAGGCCCTGGGTGGAGACGACAGTACAACAACTTCCCACGCATCAAAAGAAGTGAACTGGTACACCGACATTATACAATTAAGCAATAAGGCCTGAGGGGGTGTGGTAAATGGCCAATATACCACAGCTAAGGGCTGTTCTCTGCATGACGCAACGCGGAGTGCCTGGATACAGGCCTTAGCCATGGTATATTGGCCATATACCACAAACCCCTGAGGTGCCTTATAAACTGGTTCCCAACATAATTAGAGCAGTATAAATAAATGTTTTGTCATACCCGTGGTTTACGTTCTGATATACCACGGCTGTCAGCCAATCAGCATTCAGGGCTCGAACCTATCAGTTTATAATGCGTCTTAACATGTTTAGCCACGGTACAGAGAAGGCAGTGTGGTGTATTATGATGCCGTTTTACACAGACATTTTGTTAGTTTTTCCTTCTAAAGTACATTAACTGCATCGTGTTGTGTTTGCTGTGGCTTAGAGCCAGATGTATGCATAGCTGCCTTTCTCAGGATGAGAAATAATTAGCAGCGACAGAAGCCCCAGTTGAAACAAAATGGCCGCCAGCTAGGATAAATACTGGCTAGCCTCCTTCTGTAATACGGCTGACGACAGCCTCACCAGCGACATGAGCGGAGAGGACAGCGACTAATTACGGGGACAAATATGTTTGGAGTGTTTGTGTGTGTGTTGTCTGGGCTCGGTCTGTTTACCTCAACCTCTCTTGGCAGTAGTCACACGTCATTCAGACACTCTCTCTCTCTCTGTTCTGATTTAACCAGAGGCAAAGCCTCCCAACTCGTCAAATATTAAACAAGGCAAGGTTCTCAATGATTTTCTGTCTCTTCCCGTATTCACAGCTTGTTGTCCTCTGTCTTTCTTTCTTTCTCTCTCTCTCTCTCTCCTGCGAGGCGGACAGCGGAAGTCAGGCGGAATGAAAGCTGAAGTTGCTGATGGTCGGCAGTTTGCCTCAATCGGCCATACAGGCTGGGGGCTGCAGGAGGGTGAATGGACAGTGACATGTTGATGTTGTACTGAGAATGTTAGGATCCCCATGTGGCCAGAGAGCTAGCCCCTTCCTCTCTTACCCTCTCTTAGTCTCTCCGTCATCTTCCTTTCCTCTCTTTCTTCGACCCCTCTCCTCCCTCTCTCTCATCTCAGCCCCAGCCCCTCTGCCCTGTATACCCACCATCAAAACTGGGCCTAAATACAGCTCACTGAGAGCTGCAGCCAGAGGGCCTATGATGCTCCATCTGTACCCATCATCCGTGTGTGTGTGTGTGTGTGTGTGTGTGTGTGTGTGTGTGTGTGTGTGTGTGTGTGTGTGTGTGTGTGTGTGTGTGTGTGTGTGTGTGTGTGTGTGTGCTTGTGAGCGTGCGTGTGAGCGTGTGTGTGTGCTTGTGAGCGTGCGTGTGAGCGTGCGTGTGAGCGTGCGTGTGAGCGTGTGTGTGTGCTTGTGAGCGTGCGTGTGAGCGTGCGTGCGTGCACCCGTATGTGTCCCTACCACCAGTCAGCTGCCTATGCTGTATTTGTCCTGCTACTTAGCTGCCTCATCCAGAGTTAGGCCTCACTGCTGGCGTCAGATGCCTTGATAGACTCTTGATAGAGTAAGGATCTGGATGAATGTCTGGGGCTCAACTATGGACTTAGATGTTGTGGTCACAGTGACCGAGAGCTGCATTGATCTGATTTTGGACCTGGTTCTCTGTGTAGGCCAGCTGGCGGTCTATGAGTCTCAGTACTGGGTTATCCCCTCTCCTAATCACAGCTGACCTTGGATCAGTGGTTTAAGTTCTAGAGTCAGGGACACATCCTCAGTGAAATAGGGAGTGGAGCGACAAGAGCAGGTGGACAGTTTTTGGGGGATTGAGAGTGAAAGGAGACGAATGAGAGACTTTATCCCTTACTCCTACAGTATAATCCATCTCTGTTCTCTATTGGCGTATGGCTCTAGTGTTCATTTAGTTTCCATTGTTCTGAATGGGAAGTCAACGTAAGCCAACATTTGTTACTTTACCTTAAGAGACCTTTACAACAGACCACTGTTATTCTCAGAGAAGCCACACATTACACATAGGCACATTAAACAGTCAGTTTTTGTTTTAATATTGACATGGGCAATGCTTTGTTGGTGTAGTAGACAAAGGGTTGGGTGTACTTAAACACAATATGTTCTTTCTCCGATATCACTGGGCGTGAATATTCATCCTGTTAGACTACAGGTTAACCACATGTTTGTATAGCTCTTTGTATTAGTTCTTGATCCACTGTGGCGTTTTGTACCTGTTTGAACACAAACAGTATTTTTACTCCTCACACCCTTATAAACACGTGTTCAAACACACAATACCACATATTATACATATTAATATTCACACACATTCTGACGTCCACACGCACACTCTCTTACACAGACAAACAGACACACACCCCCTCCGTTGCGTTGCGTTACCTAGGCTGCCATGCTGTGCGGTGTGGTACACTCTTGCACCCTGCTCAGTGCTGAAAGCCTCAGGGCCTGGCCTACCTTCCTGCTCCTCTAAACAAATTGCTCTCTTTCTGTTTCTCTCTTTTCACGGCAGCGTTTTAAATGCCGTGCCCTTTAATTACAGTATTTACTTAATAGGGTGAAACAAAACCCATGTTCACACAGCAGGAGGACCAGGTGACTCAGAAGGCTAAAAACCTGGCAACAACACACTCCTCTGGCACACACACACACCCACACTCACACACACACACACACACACACACACACACACACACACACACACACACACACACACACACACACTCACACTCACACACACACACACACACACCCACCCACCCACACTCACACACACACACACACACACACACACACACACACACACACACACACACACACACACACACACACACACACACACACACACACCCATACACACCCACACACACACACACACACCCACACACACATACTTTAAAAAAAACACAGTACAGGGAGAAAGTACTGGAGACCTGTGGGACATTTTCCACTTTGTTTACAGAAGCCACTAATGTCTATGGGAAAATGCTACTTGTAAATGAAAACCTTTTCCTTTGGACATTCTTTAAAGTGGGTTAACAGATAGAAAAGGAAACAAACATTCATGTATTCCATTCCTCTCTTCGGTAGTATAATATTACATTGGTCAGGGAAGACTTCTAAGTGTCTCTTCTCTTGTCTCTTCTCCTCTCCTCCTTTTCCATGTTACATTTCCTTCCAATACACCTCCACAATTAAACCTGCACTGCTAGATTACCCCATCATTATGGTAATGTCATGTTTGACTTTGTCTGCGTCTTTAAATGGCTCTGTGGTTTCACATTATTGTTTGAGGGTATTTCCCTAATCTCTCTGGTTCTGCACTTTAACTTTACATCTCCTTTTAAAAGCTAGAGATTAAGATGTGCTGATGAGGGAGGAGCCTCACTGACATCACTCAGTGAGGTCACACAGGAAGTGATGTCATAATGCGAACCTTTAACTGTTAACTGTTGCAGTACAAGAAGATGTGACATGTTGATTTGTGGTATTCAGTCTCTTCCTCTAATCAATTTTTTCTCTCTTTCTAAAGCAGGTTAATGTATACCACCTATCTGAAATCTAATATCTATTACAGTTTAAAGCTCCTGTTCCACAGTTTAACACCATAAAGGCCTCATATATTTAACACTACCTACCCCGTAGCCAGCAGAATGGCTTGTAACAGGCAATCTGAGGCACAATACCTATAATTAGCCAACCCAAGTTGATCCTGCCATTGTCACCTGCAGACAGGTGGGAATTGTGTGAGTCTCCGGTGACCTTCTCATGTGACCAGGGTCAGGTGTCAGGGTGTCAGTCGGGGGAGAGGCTGTATAGCTGTCGAGGCATGCCTCATCCATCATCCTCCCCTTATTGCTCTCTCTCTCTCTACATGATGCCCAGAAGGAGCTATCAGGGTGGGGAGCCAGGGGTGAAGTTGAGGGGGGTGGAGGGTGGAAGACGGGTGGTGGTGGAATGATCGTTTTACAGGAACGTTCACAGAACAACAAGTTTTCACAGCAACAGCGCGCCGTTCCACCACGAATAAAGAGTTACTGCTCCCAGCCCCGCAGTAACCCTCTTCCTGATCCCAGAGCAGATTTATGGCCTTTAACCGCTGGGCTGTGAAAAACTGCAAATACTGACAGGCTCGTAACCTCTTTACCCTCTCCATCAAGACTCTTATTGCTCCGTTTTCTCTCCTGGGCTGTGTAAATAAACACAGTCACTGTGAAAAACTCAAATTTCTCTTTAAACCAACTCTAATTAGCTTCACTCTGGTATTTGGCCGCATGTATGGAAGACCGTTGCATTATGGGGGCTGTGTTGGCGTGTTGAGGCATTGGTCCCTGTTGAGTCTTAGCCACAGTGTCTTCATGGCTGTCGTCGTTATGGCTCTTGACATGGCCAGAGTAAAAGTTTGTTTACAGTTTGAGGTCTCCGACCTGAACCAGCTGCATTAGTCAAAGCTATAGCTCTCACAGGTGGCTTGGAGGCACTCTTCATCCTTCTTGGAACACACACACACACACACACACATACACACCCACACAGCCTTAGGGGATGACCCATCTCCCAACCCTGTGGGAAGAACTAACGGCCAGAAGCCGTGGACAGAAGCTCTATCTGTTTGTCCTGTTCCTGCTTTTTTCATTACAGCCTGATTGCGTTTGAACAAAAGTTGTCTGCTCGTAAATGTTGGCATTAAGCCGCATTCCATCCCATAGCCCGAGGTAAGAGAGGAGAGCTGTAGCAGAGTAGGGCTGGGGTGTTGGGTAATTTGTTTAGCTGTTAAACGACTAATGGACGTCCACCTGGTTTGGGAGCAGCAGCAGCAGTTTGCCTGACTCCTCCTTTGCAAGTCCAGACTGCAATTGTGTTTTATGGCCCCAATTATAAAGGATATTTAGCGACTACCTTGCTGCTTGTGTGTTTTGCATGGCATCTGGTTGGTGGAGGCACCAGACACTCAACAACCCACCCAGCCAGCCCACATCAAACACCCTCAGTGTGAGACTTGGTGTGCTCTGCTCTGATGAGCCCCGCTTTGTCTCTGCCTCATTCACTTAGTTATTGAATCATGCAGCACAGGAGCATTGCAGAGACCAGAAGTGTACATGGTGTGGTCGTACGTGCCGCAGCCCAGATCTACAGGTCCTGTGTTCCCACTGCTGTCATGTAGGAGTCCTGCAGGCTCTAATAAAGTAGAATAATAAAGGATCCTATTTGTTTCATGTGGTTTAATGAGCAGCCCCAGATCAGACTGCAGCTGGATGGAAGGGGACCTCACAGGGTCTGAGTCTGGCTGTGGCAGGGTGGCGGGGCGTCCCACCCAAAGGTAGCTCACTCATTGTTACAAGCAGCATCACCCTGTGTGTGTGTCTGTGTGTTTGTCCTGCACAGTGGCACGTGGGTGAAGAAAGCAACCTCAGCTCCTGCTCCCGACCAAAAAGCATTTGCGTGTTTTCCACAGCCATTAATTAGAGGAAAGAGTGGATCAGATGTTAGTTTTATTAGCAGGGGCTCTTTAAAAGGAATCAAAATGAAAGGAACATATGTCACGCATTTGATGCCCCGCCTGCTCCCCCCTTTCCTCTCCTCCGCAATCGCCCACCTCACACACTCACAAAGTGCACAGCCAGCACAGTCTGTCTGCAGACAATAGTGGTTAGTGGATTGATCCTGAGGAAGCTGTTGGGACGTTGCCCTACCCACGCTCTGCTGTGCCTACCGTCGTGGGGCTGGGGCTGCAGACGTCTGGGGGGGGGGCAGTAATGAGGACAGCCTGAGAGGACCCTGTTTGTGTGCGTACGTGTGTGCCCGTGCATGCATGACCCCAGAAGGCCTGCGGGCAAATGAAATAGCACAGGCCCCACACCACGCAGCCTGACGGAACCTTACAGTATAGGACATGACTACACAAAGTTCCCACTGACTCTTACACAAGACAGAGATGTGTACAGGTACAGGCGAGACATGCCTGCTGAACCGCTGTCATCCTGGGCAACGTGAGTGCGTACATCACCTTCGGCGGCTAGTCTGAATTTATGGGACACATGCCTGTTTCTGCATGACTCGTTTGATTGCATTCTCTGGTTTGGGGCTCCGGTGCCAAGGCCGTTAAACCTCACACCTGCAGAGTTCTAAAGAAGGGAACTGTGGGTGTAGTGGAGAGAATGAGGATCCAGGTGATCTGAGGCTCTCTCTCTCTCTCTCACACACACACACACACACACACACACAGAGAGAGAGAGAAAGAGAGATATCACAACCCATCTCCTTAAAATACATTTCCATCAGGCAACAACCCCACCCTACCTATCCCATACATAATGTCTTTATCAAACAGCCTCCATTTACTCCCATGTGTGGTTACAAATGACCTCCTGTAGCAATAACGCAATAAGTGTTGTTCGCTATCTATGTTAGCCTGCTTTTTTTTTCACTTGGCCTGACACAATCGTGGCATTTATCAGTGTAATTGCATGAGTCGGAAGCACTGATGTTGTCTATTAGGCGGATCTCCATCCTGTTAAGAGCAGAGAGGCTTTTAATGTATGATCCTGGCTGCATAAGTGAACTCAGCACAATTGCATGGCTAGTGGAGAGATGGAGGGTTCCTGCTGATGATAATGTTGATCTCTGGACCAACCATGCACTCCCAACAAATAAAGAGAGAGAGAGAGAGAAAACAACAAAGTGAAGCAGAGGTTAATCATTTTATTTACTTGCAGCAATGGATTTCTTTTCTCTTTTCTCTTCCCTCTTTCTCTCCCTCTCTTTCTCTTCCTCTCTTTCCCTCCTTTCTTTACCAGGCAGGGCAGTGAGTGGGCTGAGGAGGGAGGGCTGAGCTAGGGGGAAATCGATAGGGAGCGCATTACAGTAAAACGTATTGATTAGGAGAGACCTGCGAGCACCGCGTTGGTCGCGGAGATGGTGGAATGATGCAATGCTTAAAGGAATTTATCCTTTGACTTTTACATTAACCTTTTATTGACTGCTTTGCCTGTCCATAATTAACACTCACTTTAGCTAAAGTGGTTAGTTTGAGCAGTGCAGTGTGGGGCCGGGGCCTGGGCCATATGGTGGGCTTCTCCGGCGGCTAGAGCTCTATAGCCCCCTCCTTGCCACAGACTCTGCGGCCCAAATGGCACCCTGTTCACTATATAGTGCACTACTTTTAACCAGGGCACATAGGACTCTGATCAAAAGTAGTGCACTATATGGGGAATAGGGTGCCATTTGGGAGGCAGCCAGACAGAGCAGTTCAAGTGCAGTGTGCGGCTGCACTATGGAAGGCCTCTGTGGAATAGAAGGCGATAGAAGCTCAGATTCCTTTCACATTAGCATACTATTTGAGCAGGCCTGCCGGGCTATAGGGTTTCAGGGCAAATTGAAATGAGTGATTGTATTGCCAATCTCTCCTGAGCGAGCGGCGAGAGAGCACCAGATGGGATAGTTAGCCCATATCTGTCTAGGGTTAATCCATAGGAACACTGGAGACTCACAAACACACTCCTGGTCCTCTGGCTCTCCATCCCTCCCTTTCTCCCTCCTCTTTGTCTTTGACCTTACCTTTAACGTGCCGTTTGTCCAGGGGAAAGGGGTGATTTGTGATAATGTGTATAGTGCTGTAGCTCACAATGAATTTCTATGAGAGCCCAAGAGAGTTTAAGGTACCAGACTAGATATTGAATTATTT
>NC_059223.1:1250995-1318495 GCF_020615455.1 Coregonus clupeaformis | reverse complement strand
CACTTATATGAGTCTGCATACCTCCCTGTAGCTCCTTGATTGTCCTACCACTATACAACAATACTTAACCATCTCCTTCATAGACCTACATTGTGTTGCCACCACCCCCTATTCTGTAACTGATGCCTCTCTGGCCAGCAGTTATCTTCCTTAGTCATAAATACAGTTTAATTATCCCGTCCTGTTGGCATTTAAACTCAGCAGACATTACTCTGCAGTACGCTGGCCTTGTCATAGCCACCATGGCTCTCTGCTTGGCTCATTAGATGTTTCCCAAATGGCACCCTATTCCCCATGTAGCGCGCTCTGTTTGACCCGATACCTATGGACCCTGGTCAAAAGTAGCGCGCTATAAAGGTAATAGGGTACCATTTGGGATGCAGACATTGGCTCCTTCAGTCCGTCTGTTAATTGCAGTGTGTGGCCGGGTCCCGGCCCTGTCTGCACTCTGACATCTCAATGACTTGTTGTCATACAGACGGAGTGAGTGACTGTGGACGAGCTGTGAATGGAAGAATGGAGGGATGACTGGGCTTGTGTTTTGTTTCCTCCTGTCAGGATGTGAAGGATGGGACACAGAGAAAAGAGAGAGAGAGAGAGAGAGAGAGAGTCACCTATCGTGAGGACAGACTACAGAGAAAGAGAACAGGACCTACCAGCTCCTGCTTGTGTCAACGTCCTCCAATGGGGGTACACTTCCCCACCACACCCCAGCCCACCCTGAACCCCACCCAACCCTGTACCTCACGCCACCCCGCCCAAACCAGTCTCATCTAGCTTTGCCTGGATGGACCCAACATGGCTGCACCATGAAGATAGAACCCTGATTAGTGCTTTGCTAACATGCTATAGCTGGCATTGGAACTAGTCTCACAATGGTAATGTGGATAACCTGCAGAATTAAAACTGAATGTGTAGGAATGTATTATTTCAATGAATGTTCTGTTCCTTTTCTACATTTAGCCAGCTTTGTGTATGGATATGACAAATAGTCATACAGATTTAGGATCTTAATTTGACCAGTTTCTCACAGCAGGACAATTATCCTGCAGCAACAGGAAATGTGAATTATTGGGTGGATTATAATTAATGGATATTTTTGAAGGGGTTAATACATTTTTACTTAGGGCAAATCAAGTCTGACATTTTCAAGTGGAAATGACAAACTTCAGAAGCCCTTTTATACCTTGAATACACTACAAGTTTGCATTTCCTGCTGTACAGGACATTTACTGCAACAACAGGGACATCAAATTAAAATCCTATATCTGTAGTACATTTATACTTTCTGTTTCTAATTCAATGTTGTTCTAATGTTCTAATGATACTGTTGTATTCTAATGTCCATTCACTTCCTGTATTTCATATAACTGCAATTCACAACTTTCTTGTTCAGAAGATGTGACTGAAAGTGTTTATCTGAAGTGTGTGTGTGTGTGTGTGTGTGTGTGGTTGAATGTGTGTCACTGCAGTATTTACAGTGTGTGATATTGGATATGTGTGAAGCAGTATGATAGGGATAGGGCATGTGCCCGTAGCAGGGCTGGAAGATGTTTGTGCTAGAGAGGAAAGGACAGGAGAGTCTAGTCGGCCTCTAGGTTCTAGTAGGCAGGCCTCTGTCTGCAGGCCTGTCTCTAGTCTGCTCTGTAGGCCTGAAAGGCAGCCCAGGCAGATAGCTACTGTAGGGCTGGAAGGCAGCCCAGGCAGATAGCTACTGTAGGGCTGAAAGGCAGCCCAGGCAGATAGCTACTGTAGGGCTGAAAGGCAGCCCAGGCAGATAGCTACTGTAGGGCTGAAAGGCAGCCCAGGCAGATAGCTACTGTAGGGCTGAAAGGCAGCCCAGGCAGATAGCTACTGTAGGGCTGAAAGGCAGCCCAGGCAGATAGCTACTGTAGGCCTGAAAGGCAGCCCAGGCAGATAGCTACTGTAGGGCTGAAAGGCAGCCCAGGCAGATAGCTACTGTAGGGCTGAAAGGCAGCCCAGGCAGATAGCTACTGTAGGGCTGAAAGGCAGCCCAGGCAGATAGCTACTGTAGGGCTGAAAGGCAGCCCAGGCAGATAGCTACTGTAGGGCTGAAAGGCAGCCCAGGCAGATAGCTACTGTAGGGCTGAAAGGCAGCCCAGGCAGATAGCTACTGTAGGGCTGAAAGGCAGCCCAGGCAGATAGCTACTGTAGGGCTGAAAGGCAGCCCAGGCAGATAGCTACTGTAGGGCTGAAAGGCAGCCCAGGCAGATAGCTACTGTAGGGCTGAAAGGCAGCCCAGGCAGATAGCTACTGTAGGGCTGAAAGGCAGCCCAGGCAGATAGCTACTGTAGGGCTGAAAGGCAGCCCAGGCAGATAGCTACTGTAGGGCTGAAAGGCAGCCCAGGCAGATAGCTACTGTAGGGCTGAAAGGCAGCCCAGGCAGATAGCTACTGTAGGGCTGAAAGGCAGCCCAGGCAGATAGCTACTGTAGGGCTGAAAGGCAGCCCAGGCAGATAGCTACTGTAGGGCTGAAAGGCAGCCCAGGCAGATAGCTACTGTAGGGCTGAAAGGCAGCCCAGGCAGATAGCTACTGTAGGGCTGAAAGGCAGCTACTGTACTGTGGGGCTGATAGAAGGATCCCCATCCCAACTGCCACTCTCTTCATAATTGCAGCTGTTCAATGGCTTTTAATTAGTCTTAAAGCGTGTAGAGCACCACTTGCCCTGTAGCGCTGCAGGCCAGAGACTCAGATCCACAGCTTCTGACAAAACCAGCCAGGAAAGAGAAGCTATGGGTGGAAACGGGATGGTTGTCAAAGCCAAGCAGAGCAGCCTTCTTTTTTATTTCTTGGTAACACTTTATTTCAGGGATCATCAACAAGATTAAGCCGCGGGACGATTTATTTATTGAGCCAATGGTCGGGGGGCCGGAACATAATTACAAATAAATTGACCGCAAGAAGCCCAAACAGATATAATGTTTGACTAAAACATAATAATTTCAAACCTTGCTTACATTTGTATATGATTACTTGTCTCTCTATTATGCATCGGAATACTTGGGAATTTAAAAAAAGTAAAGAAGTGTATTATTTTTCTTTTTTAAACTGTGGGGGGGCAAATAACACCTCCCGCGGGACGCCAGTTGGGGAACCCTGCTTTATTTGAACTAACCACCATAGTGCCTTTATAACAATGTTGTAAACATGTCATAATGCTTCATAGCTTGTGTCATTGTCATAACTGAAGCTTTATGGCATGTTTTGACAAGTTATGACTCGTGGTATGAAGCTTTATAACATGGTTAGGACATTTTTATGAAGGGTTATGAAGAGGTCATGGTGTCTAGTTCAAATTAATTGTTACCAATTTCTTTCGCTATCTATATCTATCTATATCTATCTATATCACCATGAAGTAGAAATTATATATAGTGTTAAAAGTTGTTTTTTACTTCTGAAAGTTTTTCCAATTTCAAATGTTAACGGTTGCCAAAATGTTGTTCTCTTGCTTAATCTTTTTGTATGTTGACAGAGGTTGAGATTGTAGACTTGCAGTAGACTGGCGGTATTGTTGAGTCGAACTACTATGTGCTCTGCTTCACAGCTCAGCTTGTCTGTCTGAAGCATTAGGAAGGCAGTAAATAAACCAAGACAGTGTTTTATGACCCTCTGCTCTCTGTGTGGTGCTGTCTGTTGTGTCGAAGGCTCCTGCATCATGTTCATCATCACACTGTATCCCACTTTGGCCTCGCTGTGTGTCTGTGCGTGCGTGTGTCCGTGTGTGTGTCTGTGTGCGTATTTGTGTGTGTGCACGTGCTTTTGTGCGTGCATGCACATTTACACATGTACACATTCCATTTACCAGGCTGTGTGAGTAGGCTATCTAAGTGTGTTTTACCTTTTCTCAGAGTGTATTTGAGCAGTGAATTGAGACTCATTTGTCAGGTGAGTGTGAGTTACAGTTCTCTGGCCTGCATGCCCTGTCACCGCCTGGCCTCTCTCTCTCCCTGCCAGATAGATGGGATGGATGCTCTGGCAGCCATCTGTACAAAGTCCTGTTATTTACTGGCCTCTTTAGCCTCTTTCACTGGAAAACAAATTAGCCCAAGTGTGTCTGCAGCACAACTAACCCCTGGGTTTCAGGCCACTCTGTCCATTTACTTACTCTGCCAGGCTGGCCCAGCCCTAGCCATGTCTCTGTAAGGCTCTGTAAGCCAGATAGACGGGCCATTCTGTCAGTCCTACTCTAGCTTGTTCTCTCTACTATGATGTACTGTATGTGACTGTATATTTCAATAAAAGTTAATATTTTGACGGGTAGTTATAATTGGAACTGGTTGGCTCAATAGCTAAATGTAAGGGCTGCTATTTCACACTACAGGTGTGTAGAAATGCCTTTTTAACTGAATAATTACTCATAAAATAATAATACACCCCTATGCAGGTTTATAGGCCTCTCCCACCAGGAAGGGCCTGCTGGGTTTACACAGTCAGTTGAAGCCACAAGCCCAGCCAAGCTGAGGAAAGAGTATACTGTATGTAAGTTACAACCATGGAGACCTGACTCACTGCTCTACCTGGCTCTACCCCACTACCTAAGGCCATGCACACTCTCAACCCTTAACCCTGGCCTAGATACAGGTAGCTCCATGTAGTATAGTATTGAGGTAACCACCCATCTATAGTGATACCCACCACCTCAGTGGGATCTAACAATTACTCTATGTAAAAGAACAAAAGACTAACATAATCATCCTCTCTCTGTCTCTATCTCTCTCTCTTACCGCCTCCCTCCCTCCCTGATCCAAGAGTGAACCGGCTGAATTAGTTGAGCAAACACAGCAAACTGATTGATTGATGTACGTGGGGTTAGATGATGATGAAGTATGGCCACTGTTCTGTGTGTTTTCCCCCGTCCAACAGCCCCATAGGTCGGCCATGTTAACTACTTCCTGTAGTGGCTCAGTGACTGAGTGATGGATGGCCTAGCTGGGTATATACTGTCCCCCTGCCTGGCCGGGCCCCGGGGCTGCTGGGAAAAGGCCCCACTTGAAGAGACAATTACATTGTGCTAGAGGGGAGGCACAGGTATGCATTGTTCTGCCCAGGTCAGCAGGCAACAGACCAACCCAGCCTCAATTAGGCCAACAATAGGTGGCAGGGAAGACAAAATAACCAGGTGTGTGTTGTGGAAAGTATCGGTTTGGGGTCATATCCCTTTCACGTGTGTGTGTGTGGCCGGGGATTGGGTGAAAGGGGGGTTTGGAAGTGAGTGTTTGTGTGTGCGTGCACATGCGTCTGTATGTGTGCGTATGCTGGTTGGTGGCCCAAGGCAGTAGTAATAGTAGGAGCAGTCGGAGGTAGATGGTATCACTACTCAGAGGTCTCTGTCAGCAGTGGGCTGGGCCATGCTCATTTGTCAATGACAGAGACAAGCACTGGTCAACACAATGACACAACATTGACTTATTGACCTATTCTAACTAATTGATGACATACTGTAAAATGTCATGTGTTATTTGTACCAAAATCGTGGCCATACAAATTGCAGTGGTAAATTTGTAATGGTAAATTGCAGTGATTTCCAATGCAATAAATGATCTCTATTTTATCCAATTCCCCCATGTGCACATAATCAGTACGTTCATGTACAAAACAGCTCATGCTTTGTTTTCATCACCATCACTCTTAATTCCTCATGGAGAACATATTTCAACATCTTCACTGACTTTTTTTCATTTCTTCATCGCCATCCATTCACCCTCTCCTCTCCTCTCCTCTCCTCTCCTCTCCTCTCCTCTCCTCTCCTCTCCTCTCCTCTCCTCTCCTCTCCTCTCCTCTCCTCTCCTCTCCTGACTTGACTGATGAGTGGGTTATAGTCTGTGACAATAGCTCCCCAGAGCAGCCCCTCCATATTCCCATGCTAGGGCCAGAAGCATGTTAGGCTACAGAGGCAGGTAGAGAAACAGGAGAGCCTCCACATGATCAGCACATAATACAGGTCCTGTTTCTCTCCTAACTGGGAATGAGAGGGCCAGTCAAAACCATGAGCTCTGTCTACCAGCTCATTAGCAGATAGGCCCCCTGTACGTACACACACACGTCTCTCTTCCACCCCCAGCAGTGTTACCAGCCTGGCAAGGACCAATAGGGTCAGATGGGTTGCTGACTTCCAAAGCCTCTTTTCAAAGTAAAACAACCAATCCCATAGACTTCACATCCTCTGTGTGTGGGTCTGTATGGCTTCTAACAGTTTCACAAGCGCTCAGTTCAGTAAGTATTAGGATGAATGTGGTAGCACTGTTTGTGGGAATCTAAGTTAAGTGTTGCTGTTGTTGTTGATCGCAAGAGCTGAATGCCTTTAATGAGTTCCAGAGGGCAAGGAGGGTGTGTGTGTGTGTGTGTGTTCGCATGCGTGCGTTTGTTGTGGGGGGAAGCAGATCAAAGAGTAGCATAGCTGATGAATTTGGAGCATGTTTGTGGGACACTTCTGTGGCCTGGCTCTGGTCACTAGCCCGTCTGTCCTACAGGGCCTCTCTCTCTCCCTCCCTCTCTCTCGCTCTCTCTCCAGCCTTGATCTTCACTAGTGGCTCTGAAGTCCTCTGACCCACTTTTTCCTCGACTCTCCGGCTGGGTCTTCAGTGGACATGTCCAGCCCTAGACCCCCTAGCTCCAGAGGCCTGCTGCTCCAAAACATGACCATTTCCATCACTCTGGTCACCACTCTTCGTCTTCAGCTCGACAAGCTTTTTCTCTTGGCTCTGCCTGTCTGAGGGCTAGAGAGACCTCCACTACTTCCCTCTCCTCTCTCATTCAGATTCACAGCTCCTTTTTGAGCCCTGTTCCCATGAGTTGGATTGTAGCATTTGTGCTTATTTCTGTCTCACTTCCTTAGCGGTGTTAGCGGTGTTAGCCTAGTTAGCAGTGTTAGCCTAGTTAGCGCTCTGCCATCCATATTAGTGGGATTAGAATGGCTCTATTTACTTATGCCAAGATAGAACATCAATGAGAAGCCAGGCATAATTGAGTCATCATCTACACTGAACAAAAATATTAACGCAACATGTAAAGCGTTGGTCCCATGTTTCTTGAGCTGAAAAAAAAATACTGAGGAGTATTTCTGTCGGTAATAAAGCCCTTTTGTGGGGAAAAACTCATTCTGATTGGCTGGGCCTGGCTCCCCAGTGGGTGGGCCTGGCTGCCAAGTGGGTGGGCCTATTCCGTCCAAGGCCCACCCATGGCTGCACCCCTGCCCAGTCATGTGAAATTAATAGATAAGGGCCTAATTAATTTATTTCAATTGACTTATTTTCTTATATGAACTGTAACCCAGTAAAATCTTTGAATATTGTTACATGTTGCGTTTATATTTTTGTTCAGTATACGTCTCATCTAATATGGATGAAATGCCTGTTTGATATCACTGGCTTCTTCTGCCATGCCTGCCTGCCCGGCTGGCCAGAGAGAGAGAGAAAACAGCCTTAGCCAAGCAATTCTCATCCTCTTTTTAGATGAGAAAAAAAGAAGCTTAAAGCATTGTGAGTTTCCCCCAGAGTGAGGACGGACCTGACGTGGCGGTCTAAAACTTAATCAGCCGGGTGGAATTAGCCGAGACAAGTCACTCTCTGCCGCTGCACCTCTCTTCTCTCTTGTCTCTCACGGTCATCATGTTTAATGCATCTCCTGGACAGCGGCACACAACGCGATGAAAGCTCCGGCTATTAGGCCAGCATTAAGATGTTTTGATAGGTGGCACAGCGAGGGGGAGGAGAGGAGAGGAGAGGGGGATGGTGTGATGCATTCATAAAGAGAGACGCTCACCTTATCTGCGGCAACCTTGAAGAAGGATGTGTGTGTGTGTCAACACGCACACACACAGAAACACACACACCTTTCACACACACCTCCACGCTTTTTCGCTCTTGCTTTGATTGACAGGTCCTCAAATGAGTAGCTGTGGGCTCTGGCCCTCCAAATAACTGGGCCGTCAAATTACATCCAGAGCGCTGGCCGTGCTCCTCCCCCTCCTCCGTCGGCAGGGGATGTCTATTTATTTGTCTGTTTATTTGCTTGGTTTAAATATTTGGTGGGGAAAATATTGAATTTTTGTCCCCCGGTCAGAGTGGCTCATATTTAGTTAATAAAGAATGGAGGAGGTTGTTTGCTCAGGAAAGTGCAGGATAGGAGACTTTATTTAAGGAAGTCCTTGGAGAGGATGAGGGGATGACCTTTCTCTCAGCCAGGCGATGCTGTGTACACTGACTGCACTGAGCTTAGCCTAACGCTGCTGCTCTCTCTACCTAGCTCTATCTCTCTCTACCTAGCTCTATCTCTCTCTACCTAGCTCTATCTCTCTCTACCTAGCTCTATCTCTCTCTACCTAGCTCTATCTCTCTCTACCTAGCTCTATCTCTCTTTACCTAGCTCTATCTCTCTCTACCTAGCTCTATCTCTCTCTACCTAGCTCTATCTCTCTTTACCTAGCTCTATCTCTCTCTACCCGACTCACTCGCTCCCTCGCGCCAACCCGCTCAACCTCTCTTTCTCTGTCGATATCGCTCCATCTCTCTGTCTCTCCTTTTCTCTCACTCTGTGTCCGTCCGTCCGTCTCTCTCTCTCTCTCTCTCTCTCTCTCTCTCTCTCTCTCTCTCTCTCTCTCTATCTCTCCCCCTCTCTCTCTGTCTCTCTTTCTTCC
This sequence comes from Coregonus clupeaformis, assembly GCF_020615455.1. Lineage (NCBI taxonomy): Eukaryota > Metazoa > Chordata > Actinopteri > Salmoniformes > Salmonidae > Coregonus > Coregonus clupeaformis. Next base: position 1,309,835 of record NC_059223.1, on the reverse strand, counting down.
TCTCTCCACACCCTCTCCACCTCTCCTCTCACTATCTCTTTCTGCTGTGTCCTGCTCTATTTGACTGGAGACTGAGGAGTCTCTCTCTGGATTCTCCTGGCTGCATCCAGGTTAAACTCTTAATTGCCTTCCAGTGGGTGGTTTAAGGCCCTGGCTCACTGAGGCTCAGTCCCTGTGCTGGGCCCTGTTCTGGGCAGTGGGGGGTTGTGTGTGTATGTGAGTGTGCGTGTGTATGTGTGCGTGCGTGCTTGTGTGTGTGCATGCGTGTGTGTGTGTGTCGTCCCATGTTAGATTACGGCACAGGGCTGTCTAATGATAAAGCTCATTAATGTAGGTGATGGAGATGACCTTTGACAGCAGCATAGCTTAGCATTGTTCAAAGTCAATGATCCTCCTGGAGACACATACACAATGATCCTCCTGGAGACACATACACAATGATCCTCCTGGAGACACACACACAATGATCCTCCTGGAGACACACAAACAATGATCCTGCTGCACACCTATGTCTTTCTCTGTCTGTCTTCTACTTAGGTCACTCTCTCTCTTTCTCTCTCTTTCTCTACCCACTTTTCACCTCTCTCTGCCTCCTACCTACATGTATCACTCTGTATCTACTACCATGTATCTTTTTACTCTCGGTCAGCTCTCCAGGCCACTCAGTGATGTAATGCTGTAAATCACTAGTAGTGCTATGAGATGTGACAGTATATCTTGTTGATATGTGGACCCTACTCTTCCTGGAAGTCCTATGGCCTGGATAATGTATCAGACACAGTAACAACACACAGTTACAAAGCGTCTCCCCCTTTCGCTCACGGCTAGAGACCGTTGAGGTACAGAGAGGTGTGGTGTGTCCCTCAGTCCACAGGGGGCTGTCCACAGTACAGGACCCAACCCTGTCACCACCACACGCCCCCGATCAAACCTCCCTCCAACAACAGCCCCATAAGCCATCTCCCTGATAATGCTTTTCTGCCACTAAAATAAAACCGCTAACTCGCCCGCACCACAAATCAATGGGATCAATCCTGCAATTCCTCCGCTTATAAATCTGTTGTCAGCGACTGCTGGCTCGCTTGTCGCTGCCTTGTCTCCCCACCCCACCCCACTCCCCCATGCAGTCAAAACAAAAGACAGGGGCCATGTAGCCAATAGTCATGTTAGACTCCGATCCTCTCACTACTCCACTGAGCCACACAGCCCACTAGTGGTTAAACAACCCAGTCATTTCATAACCTCATATTACAGAGTTAATGCTCCTGTCTCAGTGCTCCACCCATGTCATTGATTCCTGTTTAAAAGGCTTTGGTTAGTCAATACCACCTCCTCCTCCCATCTGTTTCTGTTTACTAATAAATAAAGTGGAGAGCATTGACAGAGGCCAGCAGCCTCGCCGGCCTGTTAAAGCATGTATGATAATGAGCACTGGGAGCATTGGGCCCGATGGAGCAGTGTGTGTGTGTTTGTGAGTGTGTACAGAGGGAGGGAAGGGGGGAACACTATAGTCTACAATGCACTGCACTCTAATCATGTTAATTGCTTGGTAGTCCAGTTGTTGTTTAACATCACTCATCAGGCGAGAGGCGCTTTTACTTTGGCTGCATGGATTTTTTCCGTCTTTTTTTTGTGGGCTGTTTTTTTTCTGTGTAGGTCAGCTGTAAAGGTCGTGTCTGGTCATTTGTCAGCAGGCATGCAACCACACACACACACACACACACACACACACCAGGAGCAACACAGACTCTATTCTCTGTCATTCTGATCCATTCTGGATCATACTGATGGGCTCGTTTGGTATGGCCTCCTTGATGCATTTATTTTAAAAGCCACTCAATCTTTTTTCTACTCCCTCCCTTCCAGTTTAGCAATATCTACACAGGCCAAAATTAATGTTCATATTAATATAGATGATGCATGTGAAGGAAGAAAAATCAATGTCTGTGAAGAAAATAAAAAAAATATTGTCTTGTAAAAACAAGACCACATATCCCACACCGCACCACAGGCCGCACACACACACACACACACACACACACACACACACACACACACACACACACACACACACACACACACACACACACACACACACACACACACTCACACTCACACTCACACTCACACTCACACTCACACTCACACTCACACACATACACGCACACACACTCTCACACACACACACACACACACACACACACACACACACACACACACACACACACACACTCACACACACACACACCCACACAAACACACACACACAAACACAAACACACTCACACACATACACACACACACACACACACACACACACACAATTGACTTCCTGTGGGACAAGATTCCGCTGATGTACAGCACTTGCCTCGCCCCACACCCCCAGACAAACACAGGAGTGCTGTGTCATCTCTGACCTCTGACACTGGAAACAGCCCTGACCTATCAGGAGCCAGAGAGTAGGAGAGCAGGGACTCTGGGACCCAGGTGAGATATGGGGTCAAAGGTCAGATGTCCAGTGTGTCAGGCCTGCTGATCAGGAAGTGTAGCTTCTGACCGTAGGGGCTGTCCCTTGCTCCTATACTAATTGGTGTAGGTCAGTATGTGTTTTCCCTACCCTTGCTGTTTTGTTTTGGGCCACCTCATGTACATTGAACTCTTCCTATGCCTCCCATACTGAGTCTGTGGAGGTAAATATAATGTGTAGGTCTAAATTAAGGTGTTTTTATGACCCTTGATCCTAATCTACTGTATGTTAAGCATACTAACTCTATAGGCTCATGGTTGTTTGCCCCTCCCTTGGTCCCCATGTATGCTGGGCTCTCACGGTGGACACCCTACAACTACCCCCTGCCAGCCCTATCAGAGAGTTCTGACTGACATATCTTCTTCTTCAACCCAGGGAGGGACCAGTCCTCTGTTGTTTTGTTAGCCCAAGTCTCCTGGTAGTTGTGTGAGGGTTGTGAAACAGAATAGCAGCATGGTAGTAAAGCTTCCTTCCTTCCTCTCCTATGTCTCCCTCCCTAAAAGGCCTTTTACTCACCGTCCGGATCACACTGTCCAAAGAGTGTAGCACAGCCCTGTCTGCTCAAAGGTAAACAGTGGGGGACACACACATTAAAAGCCTCTCCATGGGGTGGCCTCCCTATCCTTGAAGTATCAGTCTCCTCAAACCCAGAGGATTATTATATTACACCATGTGTGTATGTGTGTGTATGTGTGTATGTGTGTGTGTGTGTGTGTGTGTGTGTGTGTGTGTGTGTGTGTGTGTGTGTGTGTGTGTGTGTGTGTGTGTGTGTGTGTGTGTGTGTGTGCGTGCGTGCGCTTGCGCGTGTGTGTGTGTATCCTCTTGCGTGTCTAACATTTTTCAAGTATTTGTTTCAAACTTTCATGTCCCCACAATATAACTTGTCACAATTTACCATCACTGAAAATCAGATGCCATCTGGACTTTGAGATATTGAAACATTATTGGCCATGATATGTGATTGACTGTATTATTCTTCAGAGAACAGGGAAAGTGTTTAAGACTGGGATCGACTTCAATCATCTTCATTCCTTCCTCACAGAGAAGACGGGCAGCTCTCTCTCTCCTCTCTTCTTTTTTTCCCTACTCCTCCTCTTCTTCCTCTGTCTAGGGAATCATTACTGCTTTGGTAAATATTTCATATCCCTCAATACACCAGCAGCTCACTGCCACCTGCCTGCCTGCCCTCTCCTCTCCTCTCCTCTCCTCTCCTCTCCTCTCCTCTCCTCTCCTCTCCTCTCCTCTCCTCTCCTCTCCTCTCCTCTCCTCTCCTCTCCTCTCCTCTCCTCTCCTCTCCTCTCCTCTCCTCTCCTCTCCTCTCCTCTCCTCTCACAGATGGACACAGGACAGGGGTAAACAGATCAAAATGAGAGAAAGGGAGGCAGGGAGGCAGGGAGGGAGGGAGGGAAGGAAAGAGATGCCCATCATACATTAGGCATTCCCACATTCACAGTGATCTGGAAGGGGGTGGGGGATTGGGGTTTCTCTCTATACTGTGGAGTTCTTAACAGAGTTCTTTCAAGGAAGTAAAGATTCCCTGCATGTTGTGAAATCTGTACCCAACAACGTTTTGCTTTCCGAGCCCTTTTTTTCCCAAGCTTTTTTTTCCTCACATGAAAGAAAGAGGTTCAGAGGCTGTTGTGCTGGGAGAGGGAGAGGGGGGCGGGAGAGAGGGGGATGAGAGGGAGACAGAGAGTGAAGAGTGAATACTAACCTTCTCCTTCCTCCCTGCTCTGACCTTGAGGCCTGTGAGCTGCACCCTCTCTTTCTCTCCCTCTCCTTCCTCTCTCCCTCCTTTTCTCTCTCTCTTTATTTCCCAGCCCCTCCTGTTTACTTTGACTGGGTTACAGAGAGGTCTAACATCACCTGCAGTGTCCTCCCTCTCTCTCTTCCTCCCTCCCTCTCTCCCTTCCTGTCTTTTGGTCTTGAAAGGGACTCAAAGAGATAAAGTTGTGGGATGAAATATTCAGTGTAGATTTAAGTTGTTTCAGAGTGGTTACCTTGCTGGCACTAAGCTTGGACTTCATAAATAAATGGTCAATGGCCAGCTCTGTGTGTGTGTGTGTGTGTGTGTGGGGGGGGATAAAGCTCACCTGTACTGTCCACATGGCTGGAAAACATGAATCGAACTTAACATTTTATTATCAAGGGATATACAAGGTTATCAGTAAACACAGGAAAAGGTATGAGGGTCTGATATGTTTTGCCTCACATTATTCTAACATTATTGAGATCTTAAAACATGTTTCTTGTTCCTGCTATTGAGGAAAAGACTTGAATGTTTTCTTTGACTCAGTGAATGTATCTACTCATGTTCTCACATTAGCTTTTCAGTGCTGGACATTTCTCCAGACACTACTCTGTACCAGGAAACCAAATGAGTCTGTAACAAATGTTTTGGCTTCTGTCTGAACTCTGCGAGCGGGAGAGAGCGAGGGAGAGAGAGAGTGAAAGAGAGGGGGAGAGGGAGAGGGCGAGAGCAAGTGGAGCAGCCTGCCAGCAATGGTAGTGTGTTTGCATTCCCAGAGACCCCCTGGGACAATGACCTCTGAGCTTCCGGACGGACAGCCGCTAGTTCCTCTCTTCCAACACAAAAAGAGAAGAGAAAAGTATGAAATGAAAGAAGAGAAAGGAAGAAATAACTTGCAGACATAGAATCGTTCCCATTATGATTAGCTATAGAAATACATTTTCTCCCCACATTGTGATTGTGATAAGAATAATAGGAATAAGGCTTTAGTAGGAATTGAAGAAGTCCTGTTTCATTTGTATGAGTGTAGATATGGCCTGCGGTCTGACTAGGGCCTGTTAGTTTTTAGTAGGAATTGATGAAGATGTCCTTTCATTTGTATGAGTGTAGATATGGTCTAGGCCTATGTTAGCGTAGCAGGCTAATCTGCAGGTGACAGACGGATCCCTGAGGACGATAGAGGTGACCAGGGAGAGAGTTTAGCCACCTCAGGTGAGGGGAATTCACCCGGGGTCGTGGACAATCTGTGCCTTGAGGATGGGGTGGTGGAGGTTGGGGACGGGGCTGTGGAGGTTGGGGACGGGGCTGTGGAGGTTGGGAATGAGGCTGTTGAGGGTGCTAATACCCCTGAGCCATAGAGGCCGTAAATCAGAGGAGGTAGTGGTAGTGACAAAGGCTGCAGGCAACCAAGTCTGCTGATACTGAGGTACTAAGGGGCTGCAGGCCTGCTGATACTGAGGTACTAATGGGCTGCAGGCCTGCTGATACTGAGGTACTAATGGGCTGCAGGCCTGCTGATACTGAGGTACTAATGGGCTGCAGGCCTGCTGATACTGAGGTAGTAAAGGGTTGCAGGCCTGCTGATACTGAGGTACTAATGGGCTGCAGGCCTGCTGATACTGAGGTACTAATGGGCTGCAGGCCTGCTGATAATGAGGTACTAATGGGCTGCAGGCCTGCTGATACTGAGGTAGTAAAGGGTTGCAGGCATGCTGATACTGAGGTACTAATGGGCTGCAGGCCTGCTGATACTGAGGTACTAATGGGCTGCAGGCCTGCTGATACTGAGGTACTAATGGGCTGCAGGCCTGCTGATACTGAGGTACTAATGGGCTGCAGGCATGCTGATACTGAGGTACTAATGGGCTGCAGGCCTGCTAATACTGAGGTACTAATGGGCTGCAGGCCTGCTGATACTGAGGTACTAATGGGCTGCAGGCCTGCTGATACTGAGGTACTAATGGGCTGCAGGCCTGCTGATACTGAGGTACTAATGGGCTGCAGGCATGCTGATACTGAGGTACTAATGGGCTGCAGGCCTGCTGATACTGAGGTACTAATGGGCTGCAGGCCTGCTGATACTGAGGTAGTAAAGGGCTGGAGGCCTGCTGATACTGAGGTAGTAAAGGGCTGCAGGCCTGCTGATACTGAGGTACTAAAGGGCTGCAGGCCTGCTGATACTGAGGTACTAATGGGCTGCAGGCCTGCTGATACTGAGGTAGTAATGGGCTGCAGGCCTGCTGATACTGAGGTAGTAAAGGGCTGGAGGCCTGCTGATACTGAGGTAGTAAAGGGCTGGAGGCCTGCTGATACTGAGGTACTAAGGGGCTGGAGGCCTGCTGATACTGAGGTACTAAGGGGCTGGAGGCCTGCTGATACTGAGGTACTAAGGGGCTGCAGGCCTGCTGATACTGAGGTACTAATGGGCTGCAGGCCTGCTGATACTGAGGTACTAATGGGCTGCAGGCCTGCTGATACTGAGGTAGTAAAGGGCTGCAGGCCTGCTGATACTGAGGTACTAAGGGGCTGCAGGCCTGCTGATACTGAGGTACTAATGGACTGCAGGCCTGCTGATACTGAGGTACTAATGGGCTGGAGGCCTGCTGATACTGAGGTACTAAGGGGCTGCAGGCCTGCTGATACTGAGGTACTAAGGGGCTGCATGCCTGCTGATACTGAGGCCTGGATAATGGGCCTGTTTCAGATGGAGGAAGACATCAGCAGAGGTGATCTTTACTACTCCTGAGGGCTCTGGAGATTACTGCTACAAGAACACAGCACTGAGGGTTTCACTCACTCACCTGGGGAACACTTCTGGTTGGCCAGCCTGTAGCTACAGTACCAGACATAGGCTATAATATGGTCTCTGGAGTCCTTCACACGTTAGGCTGTTCACATGTATGGTACATGTGTATGTACATGTATGGTTCTATGATATAATTTGTTTTGTGTTGGCAATTGGTCAGTGCACACATACAGAAACCAGTATGTGTTACCTCTGTTATCAGCAGATAGTCCCAGTGCTTGTTAGCTGTCAGACTACCAAACAATACACACATAAGATGTTCCCTCACTTATTGATGGGATGCTTTGAATTAGAGGCACAAACAACCAGTGCCAGAACATGCGTGCGTGCGTGCGTGCGTGCGTGCGTGCGTGCGTGCACGTGCACGTGCAGAGTGAAAAAGAAGACAGCCAAAACACATTTTTCTTTCTGTCCTTTCTCCGGCCTGTCTCTCTGTCGTTAGCTCCTGCCTGGTCTTGCTATTATCCTGGGGCATTATCAGTGTAGCTGCCTCTTCTGATCAGCAGCGTGATAAGGGAGAAATAAATGGAATGGTTGGCCACTGGACAAAGGTCAACTCTTGTTTCTCTGCTGTTTCCTTGTGTTGTTGTTGTTGTTTCTTGAGGGGAAGTTGAGCCGGTGCAGGAGAGATGCAGGAGGAGAATAAGGTCTGCATTTAATGAAATTATTGATTTCAATTTCGCGGATTTCTTTCTCCTTTCTTTCTTCCCTGATTCGTCTGGAAGTTTCCCGGCTCCATCCATCCAGGGTTATAAATTAGTAACGGTTTCTGTTGTGTTGGGAGTTTTTGGACATGTGGCTGAGCTATCTTGGAAATGCTGTTTTTAAATGTGTTAAAAGCGGCTGTGGTAAGATAGATGTTGTGTCTCTGTGTGTGTTTTCTGAGTGGCTTAGTGTACACCTGTCCCTTACAGAGATGGAGCTGGAGAAATGGCTGCGACAGGAGTGAGACAAACACACACAAACATTTAAGGGTTATGGGGGTTCAATGGGGATGCTGAGTGAACTCTTCCCTGGGGGTCAGAGAGCAGCTGATGGCGGAGGCTGTGTGCACGCTGTGTATCAAGGAGGCCATTCCGAACGAGCCCATCAGTATGATCCAGAATGGATCAGAATGACATAGTATGGAGTATGGAGTGTGTGTGTGTGTTCGTATGTGTGTGATCATGTGTATGTGATCGTGCACTTACATGCTTGTCTGTCTGCTTATGTAACTTTGCGTATATCCCAAGGAGGTCCCATGCCAGCAGAAGCGACCAAAAAACATTCCCTACATCAAGAACCCAACCTCATGCAAAAAGAAGAAGAGGGCACCCTACCACCAGGCCAGGACAGGGCTAGGGGGCGGGACACAGGGACAGGAACATCCCGGCCTGGCTAACGAGCGCTCAGGGAGCTACCATTCTGGACGGGGTACATCCGATACAGCCGATGATGTCTAAAGGTTAAACAGTTAAAAGGTCCGGCTGCTATATGTAGATGTGAAACGCCTCTTATACTGAACATGATACCCTGGGAAGCACAATAACAAGCCTGTGGACTTAGGTCTTTGTCTCTATTGGCACCCTGTTCCCTTTATAGTGCACTACTTTTGACCAGGCCACATAGGGCACTATATAGGGAATAGGGTACCATTTGGGTTGCAGCCTTCGTTTTTCTCCTGTTCACTCACTCTATGATGAGTGAACAGCAGGCCGGACTGGGCTGGGGGAGAATTGATGCTGAGTAGCACAAGTTTTAATAGGGCTGTCACAGTCATATTGTTTATGCCGTGTTCCAGATTAATCCATTCTTCTTTTATGACCCTCTGCAGCCACAGTAAATTGTGACGGGCGGGCAGGCGAGTGAGAGAGAGGGAGAGAGAGAGGCCGGTCCACCACTGAGTTACGCCTCAGGGAACGGTGCCACACATGGTCAGAAAATAAATCACTTCCCAAGATTTAACATCAGCCTGAGCAATACCTGGGCCCTTTGTAAATAAAGCCCTAGATGTTTTTACACTCCCTTTCTCTCGCTTTCTTTCTATGCCTCTAGGGCTGCTATTGAATCTCAAAAGGAAAGAGAGAGAAAGGGAGAGAGAGAAGAAGGGAAGGAGGGAGAGGATGTCTGTGCTGGAGCTGGTGCTGGATCTGTATGGTGTTGAGTCCCGGGGTGCTTGGGGGTGTTCAGCCTGAGATCTGTCAGACTGGCTGAACACAGGGCTATTGTATTGGAGCAGAGCAGAGCACAGGCAGGATCAGGGGTAGCAGGAGCAGCAGGGGGTAGCAGCTGCAGCAGGAGGGTGGCCCATGATACCCCACCTTGCCCAACCCTGCCTGCCTCCTATCCGGCCTGGCTCCTTCTGCATGGGAACCTCCAGGCCTGGAGAGGGGCAAGAGGAGAGAGAGGGAGGAGTTAAAAGAAAGAGAGAGGGGGAGATAGAGGGAGGGCGAGAGAAGCAAGAGAGAGAGGAGAGAGAGAGCGATGGGGAGGGATAGGGGAAAGAGAGAGAGAGGAAGAGAGAGAGAGTGAGGGGGGAAAGAGAACAGGGAGAGGAATGAGAGGGAGGGAAAGAGAGAGAGGCCGGAACAACTTGTTCATCCTGCCTCCTGCAGCTGGCAGCATGAGACAGCCAAAGGGAATAGAGAATGTGCCGTTCTCTGTCAGGCCTTCATGACTTATACATGACGAGCTATGTGAAAATGCTTCCTGTGTACTGTGCATCACGTTTTTTCTCTCTCTCTTCTTCCCCTTTCCCTCCCTCTCCATCACTTTTGAAGAGCTCAAAGCTTGCTTCTCTTTTCATTTACAAAGTATTCCCTGGATTTTAAATGTTAATCAATGGTAGCCTCGGTTGGTGATGCTGAGTCTGGTTGCCTCTAAGTTTCTAGACAGACAGACAGACAGACAGAAAGACAGACATACAGACTGACTGACTGCTATCAACCTTCTCTGGATCAGATCTCCAGTGAAAAGTCTACTGTCAAGAACACTATACCACTGTTCTGAAATCAGTATTAGACAAATAACAGTATATCTTCCTGCTGTCAGGTCCTTCAGCCTCAGAAAGTGTATCACTGATGCCTCTTTATATTGTTACCTGATCTGAGATCAGTATTATCAGAGACACAATATATTATCCTTGCTGTAAGGGCCTTCAGTCTCAGTGTATCCTCAACGCCTCTTTATTTTGTTACGGTGACAACTTCTATCCTCCTCTACATAAATCCAGCTGAACACAGCACCCTCCTCCTAATTCACTCTTAACTCCATCGTTTAACCCATCCATTATTCATTTCTTAAACAATGCTAGAGGGCACAAATCAGGGTTACCCTCACGCTGCCCTCGCCCATATATCTGGACTGGTACAGCTAGGGCTTCATACATTACTCAAGAGATGCCAGGATGCTCTTCTCTTCCCGTCTGGTATAGTATATAAACCATTCTTCCATTCTCTAGCTAGCTGGGCTAATGTTCTCTCTCTCTCTCCCTTTCTCTCTTTATATCTCTCCCGCTATCTCTCCCTCTATCTATCTATCTATCTATCTATCTATCTATCTATCTATCTATCTATCTATCTATCTATCTATCTATCTATCTATCTATCTATCTATCTATCTATCTATCTCTCTCTCTCTCTCTCTCTCTCTCTCTCTCTCTCTCTCTCTCTCTCTCTCTCTCTCTCTCTCTCTCTCTCTCTCTCTCTCTCTCTCTCTCTCTCTCTCTCTCTCTCTCTCTCTCTCTCTCTCTCTCTCTCTCTCTCTCTCTCTCTCTCTCTCTCTCTCTCTCTCTCTCTCTCTCTCTCTCTCTCTCTCTCTTTCTTTCTTTTCAGACCCACAGTAGAGTATCCCTGGAGAGGAGAGTGGCTGTCTCTCTCTCTCTGTTGTAATGTGAACAGACAGTGGAGTGGGGGAACAGATCCAAACACATGTGGCTGACAGTGTTTGCTCGTCTCCTCTGACTCTCTCCCCCTCACAGAGCAGCGCTGTAGCCATTAAAGTTTGAGCAGGCCGGGGACAGAGGAGGACGGGGAAAGCAGGGCCAGCCCTAGGCCTGATGTGCTGCATATGCTGCCTACATGTCCCAGAAAGCATGGCAAAGGAGGACAAGTCGTGAAGAGGAGGAGCGTGTTTGTGTTCAGGCAGAGTGGCAGTGTTTCTGTTCCTCTCCAGACCTGGGACAAAGGGTTAGGATAATTCACCCCTATTAACTCTCTCTCTCTCTCTCTCTCTCTCTCTCTCTCTCTCTCTCTCTCTCTCTCTCTCTCTCTCTCTCTCTTTCTCTCTCTGTTTTATTTTCTCTTTCAGAGAAGGCACACATGCAAAGTGGAGGGGTGAGCTAACAAGAAGAACTGCCAGATACTACATTGTAAAGTACTTACATTATGTAATGAGTAGCTTTTACAGCTCAGACTTCAGGGATTTCAGGTCCATTTACGCAGTACGCAAGGTGGTGGATTTTGTTCTAGCAAATGAGCTGAACATTCCCATCCCTTCCCTTTTTCCCCCTAGTACTTGTTCTTGTCAAAATCTAAATCCATGATTCAAAAATAAAGTGGAGTTAGTACTGCTGGAAGGAAGAGAAGTCAGTCATTTCTTATTTAAACTCAACACTCATAATATAATCTGATCTTTGTAAAACTAAGTTGAGGCAGTTGGGAGCAGGTATATGGCAAGAGGAATGATAGCCTTAGGGCTGTGAGCTCCCTCCCTGTGAAGCCAAGGCCCAGCGAGACTTCTCCCCCTAGCAGCTTTTCCCTCTGCAGCCCCTTCTGAAGTTACCCTTGGTTCTACATGTGTAGTGGTAATTATGAATGAGGGGCACTAAGATCTGTACAAAACCATCAAACATTTTACAGCTTGCTGCTATTGTAATAAAGATCAATAGACACGATATCAGTCATCATTTTGAAAGGGAGAGGAGAGGAGGTGTTTTACAGTCTCACTGCTCTCTCTCTCCACACAGAGTTAGGGTAGCACATCCCTTTTAATTGCTGTTTGCATGGCTGTGATGTGAGCTGGGTGAAAGACACCCATCCTGTAAGAGAGAGAGAGAGTGTCAAAGAAACAGTGAGCTGTATTCCAGATTGGCTGTGTTCAGCAGAACTGATAGATGTATGTATCAAAAACACAGTAAGGTACAGTAGTGTGTTATTATGCACTGCAACTGTGTGTGTGTGTTACAATGTGCAAGTATACGTTCCCAGGCTGTGAGTGAGTATGAGTAACCTCTAGAAGTCAGTATCCCTGAGTATCTGTGTGTCTGTGAGCGTACATGCAGTAAGACACATATGAGCCTGTTAAACGTGTGTGTGGGTGGATGCAGGGTTGAGGTAGGAGTCCTGGGACTAGGTCAGGTTGACCAGGGATAAGATGTTAGTTAGTTAGGAGGAGGTCAAACAGTGTTCAGTCTGACAGTGGGAGATAAAGAACAAAGCAGATCCTGCCTTCACCTCTCTGTCCTATAGTAGCTGCTGCCCTGCCTCCATTACCAATCCCCCAGCTAGTTATACATGAGGGAGAAGAGTGAGGATGCACTAGTGTGTTGTAAAATAATAAGGATGTAGTATGCTAGTTCACGATAGTTGAGGTGTAGGGATTGTTACTAACCCCACCCTCAAATCCACAATGGTTATGGCTATTCATGTGGTCCATGGACTCCATGGATGTAGCCTACACAGGGAAAATATCCTTAATTGTAATACGTTCATACAAGACCTTCTTTACACAGTAGGACGATGCTCTTCAATACTGAAGTGGTTTTAGTTCTGATGTAGGGCTAGTATCCTTTCAAATCCTGATTGATTTGTCCTTATCTGTGTGGCCTCTCTATGCTGCAGTTACATTAACCGGTTGTCAGCATGTGATTCATGTCCTAAAGACACTTCCTGGGTGATATTACACTCATATTATGTTTAGAGGTGAAAGTTATATGCTGGTAATGTATCATAGGGCTGACTTTCACACTTATGCTTAGGTTTTTGACCCCATGTAGTTCTCACAGAGCGGTTTACTTTGCATATGGTTGGATACCATACTCCCTTTATCTTATGTGTCACTATGTAAAATATGCTCGGAAAATAACACAGAACTTCAAGAGTATTTTTATGTGCAGAGTACTACGAGTGGACCACTGCCTTGGAGATGTGTTTCTCCACTCTCCAAATCATCTGGTCTATATTTGTTCTTGATAAGTGAAACTCTGGCTTCTCTGTTTTCGCCACAGATGCGTGCAGAAAGTGGTTAAGTATGTTTGACAACAACAGGGGCTTAGAAACGCCACGCGGAGTGTTTTTATATAGCATTAAGAAATATGTGCGCTTAAAAATAATATGGCACCGATCGAAGCTGTTTGGCATTTAGACTTTAAAAGACAACCATAATCTGGCTCTGGTCTATTTAAAGGCTAAATTAACTATTTCTTGGATAATCATTTTATCTGATATATGAGGATCCCAAACACCCTTATCAGCGCTAGCTGGACTTGCAGTTGTGTGTTTTTTAATCCCGTATTCAGTCTGTTAAGTTTTAATTGATTCCACTGCATGGAGGCTTTTCTTAAGAGATAATGCATGTGCGGAAACAGGTCATGATCTTTAAATGAGGGGAATTTAACGGCACTATATGTGTGAGCAGTGTGTGTGTGTATGTGCCTGGTGTGCGTGTGTGTCCACCAACCGCGTGTGTTCCGTTTCCCGTCCTGAAGGTAGACAGTACGTCTGTCTGTCTGCTGTTGGAGAAAGTGTCAAGTGTGGATTGACTTTGTTTTACAGTCCTCCAACTCACTGCTCTGTTTCACCACTTTGTTCCACATTTCACAACTAGCTTCTCTTTCCCCTGTGGCTGTTCCTAAAAACCACTGGGACTAATACAGAATAATGCTGTTTGGTGATGATACAGCTTGTAACTGTATGTGTTCTACAACCCTGTCTACCTCGAGGTTTCAGTATAAATCTCTGTGTATTAGGATGAAACACTGACTACTATTTCCCCTATGTATTCACATCATTCTCTAACGTGATCAGAGCCAAGGCATGGAAACTGGACCACTTTCACTATCCCTCTCCCAATGCCTCTGTATGGGGCGACTGAAATAAAACCTCGAGGTTACAGAGTGGTCCCCCCAGTCCCTGGTCCCTGTCACTGCTGTGTTGTACTGTGATAACACTCATCCTGTAGGTCTCCTTCCCTCTTACCCCTTACCTCTCTCATTCCCCCCATCCACCCCACCACTGGTTGGTTCCCCCTGGCCACCGAAGGAAAGCGGTTTATCCCAGAGACAGGCAGGCAGCAGGGTAAGTAGAGGTCTCGGTAAGGGTTGGATGTTGGGTCTGTGTGTGTGTAGCGCGGAGCACTGTGATGATGACAAACACAGCCTATTTAGTCTGCTCCATGGTTGGTAAACAGCACAGAATGGAAGCAGTTGGTTTTGTTTCACACTCCCTGTGTCTGGTTTACGCAGTGGACACAGTGATGAGGAAAGCAGTGCAGGACAGGAACAAGGAGGAGCGTACGATACATGTACCCAGGCTCCCTACATAGTGCACTACTTTTCACCAGAGCCCTGTGGGTCCTGGTCAAAAGTAGTGCACTATAGGAAGCCTCAGGAAGCATCTCAGCCCTCTCTGTCACTTTGTCTTCTCCTGTCAGGGTTTGTCTTTGGCTCTGTCTGTACAGTATGTTTTTACTTTATGATCATGATCCATGCTGCATCCAACAGGAAATAAAATGGTAAACCCCTAGTTGTTCAAGCCTGAGTTCGGCCCTATGTGAGTGGTCTGATACTATAACTCCTGTGTTCGGCCCTATGTGAGTGGTCTGATTGCTCCTGAGTTCGGCCCTATGTGAGTGGTCTGATTGCTCCTGAGTTCGGCCCTATGTGAGTGGTCTGATTGCTCCTGAGTTCGGCCCTATGTGAGTGGTCTGATTGCTCCTGAGTTTGGCCCTATGTGAGTGGTCTGATAGCGTATGTTATAGCATGTGTGTTCCCTGACTGAGACACGGTACATTTTTCCTTTTCAAAAAAGTATTTCTTTTTTATTTCATATATTTTTACCCCTTTTCTCCCCAATTTTGTGATATCCAATTGTTAGTTACAGTCTTGTCCCTTTGCTGCAACTCCCGTACGGACTCGGGAGAGGCGAAGGTCGAGAGCCATGCGTCCTTCAAAACACGACCCTGCCAAGCCGCACTGCTTCTTGACACACTGTTCGCTTAACCCTTAAGCCAGCCGCAACAATGTGTCGGAGGAAACACCGTACAACTGGCGACCATGTCAGCGTGCATGCGCCCGGCCCGCCACAGGTGTCGCTAGAGCGTGATGGGACAAGGACATCCCAGCCGGCCAAACCCTCCCCTAACCTGGACGACGCTGGGCCAATTGGAAGTCGCCTCATGGGTCTCCCAGTTGCGGGCGGCTGCGACACAGCCCGATCTAAACCGGATATGTAGTGACGCCTCAAGCACTGCAGTGTCTTAGACCGCTGCGCCACTCTGGAGGCCCCATTTTTCATTTTTTTATGCGTGTTGTGATGTCACGAGAGGCTGTGTCCTGGAGGGACGTTACATCCCCCTGAGGTGGCTGCAAACCCAGACAGCTATGGCTCCATCTGCTGGTATGGTCGGGAACTCCACCCCTCTATGGCCAATCTTCCCACGCAGCTGAAACAAATGAGGAGCTGATGAGCTGAAGGTTTGGGAAGGGAAGAGACACACTGAGGGAGTGTGTGGGGGGGTGAAGAGACACAGTCTCCAAGCTGGGCTCTCTGGAGGACAAGAGTGCTGCACGTCCCCTTCCATGAGGAATATAAGGATTTGGAGATACTTACCTTTGGGAAATACTCACCTTTGGATATATGCACCTGTGGAAATACGTGAGAGACATTTGGAAGGACTTTTTGCTGGGTTGGCCACTAGCTGCAACGTGGACTACAGTAAGGCTGGGGAAAAGTTATCTGAGCGAGGGAGAATTATGATTTTGGATGTGGAAGAGACATCCCTGAACTGCTAACCCTTAAAGAGCCACAAGAGAACAGAATTTTGTTATATTTTCGTTAAGTTCCCAAGACCTATAATAAAATCCTTGTTTTGTTTGAACCTTGTCTCCTTGCACTACTTGAGCAATCCCGCTGAAAGCTGTGTAGCCTCTCGTGACGTCACAGATGGTGGAGAATACGGGCAAGCTCAAGCGTTAATAGTGCATGTCAGAGGAGGATACCGAAGGTTTGATCACCCAGTTTTCCAAGTTGGCCGTAGGCTCCCCGCCCGACTGAAATGGAGGACATATTGAAAGCCCTTGTTGCTGGCCAGCAAGCCCAGATGCAAGCAAACGTGGCTCTCTTGGAGGAGCAAAAGAAAGCCAACCTTCTGAAGGCAGAGGAATTGCAGTTGCAGAGACAGAGGGTTGTCCAAAATACCCGCCCAATAAAGGCAAGTGACTTTATATCTAAGATGGGAGCTACCGATGACATTGAGGCATACCTGCATGCATTTGAGGCCACGGCCACTAGGGAAGCCTGGCCCAAGCAACAGTGGGTTGGTCTGTTAGCCCCCTTTCTAACCGGGGAATCGCTGAATGCTGTCCAGGACCTGGGCCCTGACCAGGTTACTGACTATGATGCCCTGAAGTCTGAGATCCTCAGCAGATATGGACTCACAAAGTTTGGTATGGCCCAGCGCTTTCACGGCTGGACCTTCCAACCAGACCAACCTCCTCGGGCGCAGATGCATGAACTTGTCCGAATCGCAAGGAAATGGCTGGATCCGCAGAGGAATACAGCAGCGGCGGTGGTGGAGGCCGTTGTGGTGGATCGTTACCTACGCGCCCTGCCTTATGAGGCAAAACGGTTCATCAGTCAACAGGCCTTGACCACGGCTGATCTGACCGTGGAAGCTGTGGAAAAGTACCAGGCCACAGCGGAGATGCTGAATGCTTCCCGAAAAGACCCCAGGAGTGCGGCCCCACCACAAATGGGAAGAACCCGTCCAAAGGACCCCAAGGTCTCGAACCCAGCCACGTCAGGACTTATCCCGGCTCCAGGGGGAGCCAGAAACCAGGCGGGTCCAAGAAGAGTACACCAGGAGGGGGAAACTCGACAGTGTTACCGGTGTGGGGAGATGGGACATATCTCCTGGCAGTGTGGGAAACGGGAAACCAGCCGATGAACCTATGCCCACTGCGGAGTCCTCCAGCTCAGCACCCACACACCGTTTTGCCTCGCTCTTGGGAGTCGTAGATGGCGGCCCCGATCGACCCCCCACCTGCCCGGTAACTGTGAATCACCATGATGTGGAGGCCTTACTGGATTCTGGTAGCCGGGCCACCCTGGTGCGTAAGGATTTGGTGGGCCCAACGTGTCTGACCCCGGGGAAAGTCCTCCCAGTTTCCTGTGTCCATGGGGACACCAGAGAATACCCCATTACTGAACTTACAATGACCAGCACACGGGGAACCATACACACGACGGCGGGGGGTGGTTGATTCCCTCCCCGCCCCTGTCCTAATTGGACGAGACTGCCCAGCCTTTTACCCACTCTGGAGAGAGTCTCAGGAGAGGATAACCCGAGTACCTCGGAAACGGAGAGGCAAGACTCATCCTGGGAAGGCTCCGGTGCAATCCTCCGAATTACTCACTCCCGCCCGGGCTCTGATAGGGATGGCAGGTGCCCAGACCGACACAGAGACGGAGCTACAGAATCTGGACAAAGAACTGTCTGGTCTGAAGGGGACCGCTGAGAGGTATCGTTTGTTAAAGCAACAGTTAGACATGAAGACAGAAGAGTTAGATATCCTCCAGGCTAAACTCCAACAGAGCTCCTTCCATAAGCAACAGGAGGAGCTGGAGAGGCTGCGCAGGACCATCGAGGAGTGTGAGGAGACCCTGCGCAGTAGTAAGGAGGTCCAGAAGAAGGCAGAGGAGAAGTACAAGGTGTTGGAGAACAAGATGAAGAATGCGGAGGCAGAGAGAGAGAAGGAACTGAAAGCTGCTCAACAGAAGCTAAACTCTGCTAAAACCAAGGCTGATGCGTTCAGTAAGAAACTCAAGGAGAGACAACAGGAGGCTGAGTCCCTGGTCCTAGAGGTGGAGGAGTTGAAGAGAGAGCAGGCTGGCAAGCACCACGGCAATGCGGACGCCCTCTCCCGGCGTGATGCCTTCTTCGCTGCCTTTACCCCGACGAGGACGTCGGTCCCGAGGAGGGGGATGTGTGATGTCACGAGAGGCTGTGTCCTGGAGGGACGTTACATCCCCCTGAGGTGGCTGCAAACCCAGACAGCTATGGCTCCATCTGCTGGTATGGTCGGGAACTCCACCCCTCTATGGCCAATCTTCCCACGCAGCTGAAACAAATGAGGAGCTGATGAGCTGAAGGTTTGGGAAGGGAAGAGACACACTGAGGGAGTGTGTGGGGGGTGAAGAGACACAGTCTCCAAGCTGGGCTCTCTGGAGGACAAGAGTGCTGCACGTCCCCTTCCATGAGGAATATAAGGATTTGGAGATACTTACCTTTGGGAAATACTCACCTTTGGATATATGCACCTGTGGAAATACGTGAGAGACATTTGGAAGGACTTTTTGCTGGGTTGGCCACTAGCTGCAACGTGGACTACAGTAAGGCTGGGGAAAAGTTATCTGAGCGAGGGAGAATTATGATTTTGGATGTGGAAGAGACATCCCTGAACTGCTAACCCTTAAAGAGCCACAAGAGAACAGAATTTTGTTATATTTTCGTTAAGTTCCCAAGACCTATAATAAAATCCTTGTTTTGTTTGAACCTTGTCTCCTTGCACTACTTGAGCAATCCCGCTGAAAGCTGTGTAGCCTCTCGTGACGTCACAGTGTGTTTGTGAGTGCGTGCGTGCATGCGTGCTCTGGTGTGCGTGTCTGTGTGTGTACATGCCTGCTTGCGTATGCCCTATGGCATGGAGAGTATAGCCCCCAGGCATCCAGTGGACCCCCTTGTTTTCCCCCAATGTGGTATGAGCACATGACTGGCCTCCCATCTTTCCCATTAAGCACCTGTCTGGAGGTCAGGGGTCAGCCTGTCAGGGGTAATCCCCATGGTAACATGACCAGGGCTGGGGATAGCAGGGTCCAGTGCACCAGGGTGGACCCCTCATCCCTCTAATTCTAGCCCTAATCACATTTTAATTGAATTCCAGTGAACATGTAAAAATGTGATTCCGTTTTGTTATTTCATTTTCTAGATGTCCCCTTGATCCGTGTAAAGTGATCTTTAGTGGTGACGTCTTCCAGTTGGAAACTTGTGTCCGCATGTGTGTGTGTGTACGGTTTGTGTGTGTGTACATTCAATGGTTGATCTCAGGAAAGTAGAACCATGTCCGCTCCTCTCCTCTCCAACTGTCTGTGGTGCCATTTAGGACCATGTCATAGAACTCCTATGTTGATGGATGAGCTGCTTTAATATCCTGTTTGGTGAACTCCACTTTAGGTCGCTCAGACTGGTTGTGCAGACTGGTTGTGCAGACTGGTTGTACAGACTGGTTGTGCAGACTGGTTGTACAGACTGGTTGTACTACATTGATGGCAGTATGGGGAACTCCCCCCTGAACTGCTGCAGAACAGTTTCAGTCTCTGTGACATGTCGGTCTTCCAGACCCCTGGCTCCCCTCTCTAACATCCCTCAAACCCAGGGAGGGGGATAACCCACCCACAAACACACGCAGGCCATACACACATACATTCATCATACACTCACCGCTGATTAACCACCAAGAAGTAGCAGAAAGTTTTCTGTCTGCAGAGAGAGAGAGAGAGAGAGAGAGAGAGAGAGAGAGAGAGGGAGAGAGAGAGAGAGAGAGAGAGAGAGAGAGAGAGAGAGAGAGAGAGAGAGAGAGAGAGAGAGAGAGAGAGAGAGAGAGAGAGAGAGAGAGAGAGAGAGAGAGAGAGAGAGAGAGAGAGAGAGAGAGAGAGAGAGAGAGAGAGAGAGAGAGAGAGAGAGAGAGAGAGAGAGAGAGAGAGAGATTGGTGAGAGTTTGAATCAAAGCCACACACTGTTATTAAAGCAAATGTGCTCTTGAGGAAAGAAAACCCTACTGTGAGCTTAAAAGGAGTTGTCTCATTTGATCATTTATTACACATTTAAAGTGGTTTGGAAATGACTGGGGCCGGCGCGGTCTGCATCCCTAATTGGAGCTCTTTTCTCCCATTAGTACATCCAGACCTGTGATCCTAACCAAGAAGGCACGAACACAGCCCCAGCAAAGCACTTGTCATCGGTTAGCAGTTGCTCTGTTATGTTGCTTTGTTATATCAGATGTGCTTTTCACATACAGCTGTCACCGAATAGCTACCACGACCCGAACGACGCCCTTCTCCCCACTCCTCGCTCCCTAACTCACCAACCAGAAACATTAACGCAAACACACACACACACACCCTCACACGCAAGCATATACATACACACCCGCACATGAAATCATACACACGCAAGCACACACACATGCACACACATGTCGACCCAGTGCTTCTGCAGATGACACAGATACATTAGTCTGCTCCCTCAAGACATCTAAACTCATTGATCTTTTTGACTAAACTCATCACAGCATGACTCTATATACTGTTTTATTTATAATTCTGGCTACTTCTATTAGGGTTATGAAGTTTGATGTGTGGGGCTCACTGGCTGTAGCGGGCACTGTGGTTTGTGTAGAACATAGCGGGGGACAGATTTATATATGGTAGTCAGAACTGTCACCCATTCTCAGAATCCATCTCCTCTCAACTCCTTTCCTCTCCTCAGCTCTCCTCTCCTCCTCCCAGTCCACCTCTCCTGGTTATAATCTGGTCTATAATTCACCAGTGTTGTATCTCACCTTGACGTACACCTAATAAACGTGTAAAACATTCCGCTAGGATTTGCTCCATTTTAATAACAGAAAGGTTTCAGGGCAGTATGGGGGAAAATAAGATATCAGTTACTGTTTTTTAAGGATCCTGGCACCAAGTCCCGGCAGCAACCCTAAGCTCCAGAACAGGGCCTCATCCAAAACCAACAGAGGGGACAAGCGGGCAATTTCTTGGAAATGCGGTTTTCAGTTTCTGCGCATATTTTTCCAGCGGCTAGCGACTGCAGTGAATCGGGCCAGTCGGTCAGGCCATGATAAAATGTGCCCCTGGCCCCCGACCAGAGCATTACCTGTGTGAGTGTCGGGTGATAGCCACCCTAATTACTCTGGAAGGCAAACAGTGCAGCTTTCTCCGGGAGGTTTCACAGAGCCCTCCGCGCCACTAAATGTGTCGTTCCCGCGGTAAAATGTGATCTTTCGGTTAATGAAGGACACGCTTCGTTTCCTAAACTGAATTACCTCCTGGTTCGCCTCTAGGGGGAGCTTTTTCTGGACACAGTTTTGTTTTCCTTTTTTTACTTCAGTGGGCACAAGCGATGGTTTAGGCTGGGCCTTTGTAAGAGCACGTTGATTCATAGCCGGCGACCAAGGTGTGTCTCCTGGGACACATGGGTAAGAGGTAGGGACTTTCGGTGTATGTGTGAGTGTGTGTGTGTATGAACAAGTAGTTTTTAAGACATCACTGTCACTGTGTACCCTTATGTTACCGTACACACACACCGCAGACCAGAGCCCTCCGCCAGGCCTCAGCCAGCCCTCAGCCAAAAGGGCTTGCTCCAGTCCGTGGCTGTGCCCCTGTGTGTTCCAGAGTGGTCTGACTGCAGAGCTCTCATTAGAATCTATGTTTCACAAGCAGAGCAGGGATAGTAAATCGCTCAGGCCTCTGTGTTATTATAGCTGGCTTAACAGCCTGCTCTCTGTGTGCTTTATGGGACTTTAAAAGTGGATTTCATGTCATTTTTGGAGGACTTTAAATATCTGTGACAAACAATGGAAAATATTTGTGTAAGACATGGTGGGGCAACGCTTTAAAAACATAGCTGTGCTACTTTGTTACTGACAGATACCATCATTCGAAAATAAATATATCCACTTTATGTGCTTGATAACATCAGATCTCACCAGTATGAGTGAGGATTCCTGTGTAAAGGTTGGACGGGTGGTGTACTATGCGACCCCCCCGTCCCCCCCCGTCCCGTGCTTGTAGACCCAGCCCAATTCAGCACTGGTACTGAGTTAACAGATTTTCTCCCCACGGCCCAACTCTTAAATCAGATCAGTTTTTAAATGCTACATCTAAAAGGCCCCCAGACCATGTCTAACTACCTAGTCTTTTGTTTGCTCATGTTTTCCTTCCCTCTGTGGATCAGGCCGACCCTGACCGTGTAATAGAGCTCCGATTGGCCAAGCGAGCAGCCCTGCTGTGACCAGATCTGATGTGTGCTCCTGATTGTGAAACTCCTTTTAGTCACTGACAGACATGGTAATAAATGTGTCCATAAATTGAATTTGTGCTTTGAAAGGAGGTAGGAATATCTAAGGAGCGTTCAGGCTGATTGTCTCCAGCCGCCATGGCAGGGCTTCAGTGGGTTTCTGTGGGGAAAGCTGATCCCTGCTGTGGCGGGGGTGAGGGGCTAGCGGGATCACAGCTCAGCCAAGCAAAATAAAGACTACTTTATTGCTATTCAGAAATCGTTTGATTGAGTTTGCACAAATAAGAGAGGGCTAGTAGTGTAGTGTGTGTGTGTGTTCGCGTGTGCAATACGCTTTCAAGTCTCCTTGAGGTACATTGTACAGAAGCAACTTTTTGGATCATTTGGGCAATTTTTCATGGGATGGAGACTGCACTTACCATTACAGAAAGGCTCCCACTCACTAGCAATTACCATACTTAACTTTATTTAAGTAGAGCTGACAGCAGTATAGGCTACAGTGTAACATAGAAGCAGAGTCACTTTCTGGCCTCTGTTCTGCTGTTAACCAGACCCTGGATCCTTATAGTTTACCTGTACAACTGCCAAGGTTCCAACTGGAACTTTAGAACTTCCCAGACAGAACTCACCAATATCCTGGGTGGGGGGGGTTCACCCTGATTTGCTGACTGTGTTTTCACTTAACTGTCATTAAACTGGACATGTCTCCCACTGTGCTAGGCTAATGCTAGGCTAATGCTAGGCTAAGCTATGCTAATGGTACACATTTCTTATTTTAGACTTACTGGGAAGGGCGCTGGGGACACACAGTGGACGCCAGCCCAGACACAGAGAGAGAGGAAACAGTGTGTAAGTGCTTAAGTGTATATATTTAGCCTGGGTCATGCGGCTGTGACTGAGAAGGCGGGAGGGATGGAGCGAGGTGGAGAGCCAGTTATCGTCAGTGACTTCTCACAGCGGTGCGACACGCTTTACTCAGCCACTGAGTGTCACACATCCCCCAGTGATTTACCAGGCCTGTCCCAAGACAGAGTTCTCACAGGGGCATGAAGGCTGCATTCCAAATGGCACCCTATTCCCTAGTGCACTACTTTTGACCAGGGTGCAAGTAGTGTACTATATAGGGAATAGGATGCAATTTGCGATGCATCCAAAGAGTGATGAAATGACAGACCTGGATGGTCTGGAAGGTCCCCCGGGGCCAGAGGGCAGCGTGCCCCAGCCCGGAGCCCTGATCAGGGGAAGGGAATGGGACAGCACACCCCATGTTTTGAACGGAGGAACATGTTGTTGTGAAACCATCAGAGCTCCATCACACACAATCAGTTTTTCCATAACTCTGTACTTCTTCCCCCCTCTCTCTCTCTCTCTCTCTCTCTCTCTCTCTCTCTCTCTCTCTCTCTCTCTCTCTCTCTCTCTCTCTCTCTCTCTCTCTCTCTCTCTCTCTCTCTCTCTCTCTCTCTCTCTATGGACAGTCTCTTTGTTTCATTATCTTACCAGGGAACGTGCCATGGTTAGGTAGGCTTTTCCCTGGAGGCTTTTCTGGTAATTTATAGGTAATGGTTTTAATGGTAATATAATTAGTTTATTAAAGAAATTAAAGTAATTGTTCTGATATGTTACAGGATACTCTATGTGGCTCTGCTGGTCAGGTAAAATGTTTTATTCTTTATAAAACTCCAAACTTTTCCTAATCTTTTCCAGAGTTCCACCTGTGTTGCATTGTGAGCTGCCTGTAGCACGGCAGACATGCTCAATTACAATGTTATTCTTACTTATTGGGATTTTCCTCTCTCTCTCTCTCTCTCTCTCTCTCTCTCTCTCTCTCTCTCTCTCTCTCTCTCTCTCTCTCTCTCTCTCTCTCTCTCTCTCTCTCTCTCTCTCTCTCTCTCTCTCTCTCTCTCTCTCTCTCTCTCTCTCTAGTAATAAAGATGGTTATAAATCAAGATGCTTTCCTCATGTCTGTAGGGGTATTGGTGTTGGAGTACACACAAACACACACACACACACACACACACACACACACACACACACACACACACACACATGCCACCCCATCTCAGCTGGGTAGACATCACTCTTCAACACCAAACCTCTCTCTCTCTCCTCTCCCCAATCCCCTCACTCTCAAAACCAACATGGTGAAAATTACATCTTGGTTGAGGAGGACTCTAATAAATCGAAGCCTGGCCCTGAGATGTGGAAAAAGTCCCCCAGAGCAGGAAGGGAAGACTTTTGGAAATGGATCCCAGTCTGGGAAGTGGAGAGGGAAGCCACAATAGAAGAGGTCTGTGTTAAGATGGGGCGAGTGGGGCCTGTGAGGCGGGTGAAGTGGAGAGTTGAATCAGACCCCTAAAACCACTTGTGAGTGGCTGATCACTAATGCTGGCTGTGTGTTTAGGCAGCTCTTTACAATCAGATTAAGATAATATATTGCTATTGTGGGCCATATTCTCCCCAGGCAATTCAATAGGAATGAGGTGTTAGCCTCAGTGTTATGGTTAGCATTAGCTTTAGCTGTAACTGAGCAGGGCCTTAAGGGATGGGTTCTAGTAGTGTGAAGGCCTAATGTTATAATAGTGATAGGTGTTTAAAAAGAAAGGTTAGTTATGGTTTGTCATGCCTTTGTTATGTGTTGGTATAATGTATTCCTAACATTAAATTCAGAGATCAGTACCTACTAGCCGTAGCTACGACTACCGTTTCCTTCTAGGCCAAAACCAGCCCGCGACTGATATTTATTTTGCCCCCCAAAGCTTTTAGTTAAAGAAAAAGACTGTAAAATTACCAGGAATTCAGAAAAAAACAAAATATTGTTTAGGAAATCTGTTCCCAAGTATTCCCACAAATAAAAAAAAAGAGACGTGATTGTGTCTCAATGTAATCAAGGTATGAAATAATTGTTATTTTCAAATACAGTCTCTTTTTGTGCTTAGTTGTGGTCAATTTGCAGTGTACAAATTATTCTAATTATTTTACGGCCGTCCCGACCATTCACTCCGACAAAAAAACACGGTTGAATCTAGTTGCCTACCCCTGTTCTAGGCCACCGTAGTTAGTTTGACCCCTGGTTGACCCCTGGTGGTGTTCCCTCTCTGGGGCCTGTTGGAAGAGTATGAGAGGTGTAATGCCATCAGCAGCCTGACGAACCCTAATTAAAACAGTCATCTCCAACAAATCTGCCACCCATTACCACCGCACCAAGCACAAAACATTTGGTGCATGCCTGCCGCTCCTCATCGCAAATTTAGGGTGGAAAAATCTGTGTTTACTGTGTGTAGCTTTACATTTTCTACCAAACGTTCCCACAAAACAAATACTGGTTAGGGGTTGTGTTTGATACTGTGGTGTTCATATTTATTTTGTCATTTAAATGTTACAAAGATGTAGGGCAATGGGAGAAATCATAATGGCCTCCAGATTGGCTCCTTTATTTAATTTGTAGCTCTGCATGCAGTCATCTCATTCTAGATTATACACAGTGTAAACTGTGCTGTGCCTCTCTCTCTCTCTGGGTAATATTGTGGAACCGTGTCATGTCCTCATCATCTGGATGTGCTTTGCTGTCCTCAACAGAGCTCACAGTGGTTGCATCCCAATTCTGTATTGTGCACTACTTTTGACCAGGGCTCATAGGGCAACCCATAGGGGTCTGGTCAAAAGTAATGCACTACAGTGGGGGAAAAAAGTATTTAGTCAGCCACCAATTGTGCAAGTTCTCCCACTTAAAAAGATGAGAGAGGCCTGTAATTTTCATCATAGGTACACGTCAACTATGACAGACAAATTGAGGAAAAAAAATCCAGAAAATCACATTGTAGGATTTTTTATGAATTTATTTGCAAATCATGGTGGAAAATAAGTATTTGGTCACCTACAAACAAGCAGGATTTCTGGCTCTCACAGACCTGTAACTTCTTCTTTAAGAGGCTCCTCTGTCCTCCACTTGTTACCTGTATTAATGGCACCTGTTTTAACTTGTTATCAGTATAAAAGACACCTGTCCACAACCTCAAACAGTCACACTCCAAACTCCACTATGGCCAAGACCAAAGATCTGTCAAAGGACACCAGAAACAAAATTGTAGTCCTGCACCAGGCTGGGAAGACTGAATCTGCAATAGGTAAGCAGCTTGGTTTGAAGAAATCAACTGTGGGAGCAATTATTAGGAAATGGAAGACATACAAGACCACTGATAATCTCCCTCGATCTGGGGCTCCACGCAAGATCAAAATGATCACAAGAACGGTGAGCAAAAATCCCAGAACCACACAGGGGGACCTAGTGAATGACCTGCAGAGAGCTGGGACCAAAGTAACAAAGCCTACCATCAGTAACACACTACGCCGCCAGGGACTCAAATCCTGCAGTGCCAGACGTGTCCCCCTGCTTAAGCCAGTACATGTCCAGGCCCGTCTGAAGTTTGCTAGAGTGCATTTGGATGATCCAGAAGAGGATTGGGAGAATGTCATATGGTCAGATGAAACCAAAATATAACTTTTTGGTAAAAACTCAACTCGTCATGTTTGGAGGACAAAGAATGCTGAGTTGCATCCAAAGAACACCATACCTACTGTGAAGCATGGGGGTGGAAACATCATGCTTTGGGGCTGTTTTTCTGTTAAGGGACCAGGACGACTGATCCGTGTAAAGGAAAGAATGAATGGGGCCATGTATCGTGAGATTTTGAGTGAAAACCTCCTCCATCAGCAAGGGCATTGAAGATTAAACGTGGCTGGGTCTTTCAGCATGACAATGATCCCAAACACACCGCCCGGGCAACGAAGGAGTGGCTTCGTAAGAAGCATTTCAAGGTCCTGGAGTGGCCTAGCCAGTCTCCAGATCTCAACCCCATAGAAAATCTTTGGAGGGAGTTGAAAGTCTGTGTTGCCCAGCGACAGCCCCAAAACATCACTGCTCTAGAGGAGATCTGCGTGGAGGAATGGGCGAAAATACCAGCAACAGTGTGTGAAAACCTTGTGAAGACTTACAGAAAACGTTTGACCTGTGTCATTGCCAACAAAGGGTATATAACAAAGTATTGAGAAACTTTTGTTATTGACCAAATACTTATTTTCCACCATAATTTGCAAATAAATTCATAAAAAATCCTACAATGTGATTTTCTGGATTTTTTTTCCTCAATTTGTCTGTCATAGTTGACGTGTACCTATAATAAAAATTACAGGCCTCTCTCATCTTTTTAAGTGGGAGAACTTGCACAATTGGTGGCTGACTAAATACTTTTTTCCCCCACTGTATATAGGGAATAGGTTGCAATTTGTAACGCACTCACAGGGCTCTATTTTACCAAACCTAACGCTGGCCGTAGTGTTATAGGTTCGGGAGTGTATCAGAAATATTTGTGCTGTTTTCACAACCGGAATTATGGTCGCAGTAGCTGGTGGTGGCGCGAAAGGGCTGTTTTATTTTGTGAATAAATACAAACTGTGGGTTTGTCGAGGCTTGGCCCCTAACTGGCCAATCAGAATGTGCTCCATGGCTAAATATGTGGTTGTGTATTTACAATCTTGTTTGTATTGCGTTGTCATCAACTCCAGTTATAATGTTAGTCCTTATAGCCTAGTTGCTTAAAAAGGCTGCCCCATATTTGCTAAATATGTTGAACATGTTTGCAGTCCACATTGCTCTAATTGCATTACTTCAATATTGAAATACATTGTTAAACATAGGCTATAGTATTCACACAGATATAGGTGCAAGGCCTACTGTAAATTGTAGTCTGGATATGGACATGCCAAATATAGTCAATCAGCAACATATAATTAACTTGGCTATTGATAAGGCCCGAAAAGACAGTGTATAATTCTAATCAAATGCTAATAAAAATGAAACAACAACTTGTTTTAAATAGGCTATGACTAAATACAGTTATAGGCACCATAATTTCTCCCCGTGGGCTTATATAATACAGAAGGCAACTTAGACTATGGAGGATTTTACTTCCATCCAAACTTTTGACAGGAGCTGGATAAACATCCTATATAAAGAGAAAGGGGGAATGTCCACTCACCGTTACACTGCTCACAAATGTAATGTTTTATAAACATCATTATCTTACAGATAATATTTGCACTTCTCCAGAAATAGCAGACGAAATTGTATTCCATTCGAACCATGTACAGTGCCTTCAGAAAGTATTCATAACCTTTGACTTACTCCACATTTTGTTCTGTTACAGCCTGAATTCAGAATTGATTAAATAGATGTTTTGTCTCACCCATCTACACACAATACCACATAATGACAAAGTGAGAAAACAAAATTGGAAAATAAAATGTCATTTACATAAGCATTCACACCCCTGAGTCCATACATGTTAGAATCACCTTTGAGAGCGATTACAATTTAGAGTCTTTCTGGGTAAGTCTCTAAGAGCTTTGCACACCTGGATTGTACAATATTTACACATTATATTTGCACTTTTAAAAATCCCTCTAAACCCACAAACTCATGATCATGTGGTTCATCTACTTCGCGCCGACGTAAAACAGCAAAGTGGGCAATTTGTATGCAAATGATGCAACGTAATTTGAATTTCCAAACTTTTGCATATTGTCACAGGCAGCAAGATGAACTACCATGCAAAACTCTTTCTCATTTCTGACCTCTCGGATTCCTCAATTGTCTGTTAACTAACGATCAAAACATACACTAATGACTCAGCGAGGTCAGTAGCTAGTGGCTTATCAGTTGAAAACAACAGTGATCTGATCTGCAGCAGTGGTGTCCCATGTTGACTTATGACCTAATGTAGCAGTACACCTTTACACTCGCCTCTTTCTATCTGGACCTGTTGCCTCTATAGGGCTGCTTCAAACTCCCTTTCACTGTTTGACACAGGCCTGTATCTATAATTCACTTGGTATTCCCTCCATGTTCCATTGTGCATGCCGGAACGGCTCATAGGCTCTGTAGCGTGAGGCAGCTTGATGTACAAGTACACCCCCTGGACACCCCCCACACCCCCTATGTTAGTCTATCGCAGGGCTTTACCCACAATCTATCTCCTTATGCTGAGGGCCAAGCAGAAACGCATTGGGCGCCGTGTTTACAGTCTTTGGTATGACTTTTCCGGGGATCGAACTCCCAACCTTCCAATATCAGGGGGGACACTGTCTAACCACAAGCCCACCGAGTCGGTCCCTCTATATAGCCTACATTAAGTAATGGTTGGTCTGCCAAATTGACTTTTGTAATTCTTGTTTGTGCCAGCTGAGCTCTGGTGGGTTGAGTGAAGAGATAAGGACACCTGGGAATCTCCTCTTCCTCCGGTCTCCTATTTCAGACATGCCACTCTCCAGTTTCTCCACCTGCGTAAGTGAAGTAGTTAAGACGGGGGAAGAACTGTGGTGGAGCAGATTTCATGAGGCTTTCGCACATCTGTGGAATGGAAACATTGAAGTAAGACAAGCTCGCTCTCCGTCTCTACACTTGGCCCTCCCTGAACATCACAATGTCAGGCGCCGTAATTTTGGGATATACAGCTATCGGAGCGGAGACCTTGAAAACCCACCCACTCACTCCCTCTTTCAGTTAGAGGATGATTATAGGACAGCTCCCTCTATCCCCTTTTACTTCTCTCTTACTCTCTCTCCGTCTTCATCCCTCTCTTCCCAACATGTGAATCTGTTGGAGGAGTGGGAGTGAAGGTGTGCAGGCTGAAGGGGTGTACTACTGATGTACTTTGTATGTACTTCAGCCCTACTACTTCTACTACTACATCTGCTACTGAAAGTCCTGTGGATGGATGGGCTCCAACCTCCACGGTAGTCAGTCCATGGGGATGGACAGCACATTCTGGCCTTGGATCAGGTCCCCTATCCTGCTGTGCTGGACCTGTCAGTCTGCCACTACCCTGCCCTGCCGTGACTCTGTCCTGTCAGCTGGCCTCTCCAGGGGGCACAGCCTGTGGGGGGGCTTGGGAAAGGGAGAGGTGGAGAGAGGTGGGGGATATCTGTGAGTGTGAACATGAGAGCCCAGGGTTTCAGTAGCAGAGATCTCACGCCACACGCCCTAATGTCTATCCACACTTTATTTTAAAGAGAAGGGATTGAAGGAAAGGACAAGACAGATGGAGGAGAGAAGGTAGATGGATGTAAGGGATGAGGGTTAGGGTAGGGTTGGAGACAGAGTTAGGGTTGGAGCTAGGGTAGGGTTGGAGCCAGAGTTAGGGTTAGTGTTGGGCCTAGGGTAGGGTTGGAGCCAGAGTTAGGGTTGGAGCTAGGGTAGGGTTGGAGCCAGAGCTAAGGTTAGGGTTAGATGCACAAGAGGGATGACACAGGAGAAATTAGGGAATATAAACAGTATAGGGAGTGTGTATAGAGAGTCTATAGAGTGGTGGGACTGGACCCCAAAGTAGAGGGGTTTGTTAGCCTAAAGAGTAATATGTCTAGTCAATTGCACAACTGAATGCATTCAACTGAAATGTGTCTTCTGCATTTAACCCAACTCCTATGAATCAGAGCGGTGCGGGGGGCTGCCTTAATTGACGTCATTGGCTAGCTGCTGAGGAACACCTGTCCTTCACTGACGGATCTCCTCCTGCCGAGTCCTGCAGAGCTGCAGATGGATCCTGGAGGCAGCAGGAGGCCCCCGTGCTGTGTGACTTCCTCCTTCCACCTCCTCACATCTCCTCCTCCCACCTCCTCCACATTAACACTAATGTTTTTCTCTCTTAACCCACTCTCCCCTTATTCCTTTACACTGTCTGTCTGGCATTCTGTAGTGGGCCAGGGCTGGGAGGGGGGTGGGGGGGTGGAGTGAGAGATGACCAGCTGTGTGCCAGTGGAGAACTGAGTGGCGTGGAGAAAGGACCATTATCTCCCTCACGCACAACCTCTCTCACACTTCCTCTCACACCGCCTTTCACACCACACCAGAGCCAGGACCAGACCGGGGACCAGGCCCTGCTAAATTAGACAGGCAGACAGGCAGACAGACAGACAAACTCTGCAAAAACCATCACTCCTCCGTCTCTCTACGTATCTCTGTCTCTCTGACTTAGACATGCAGGCGAGGCAGAGAGCTTCCCCAATCCCCACTATTCTCGATAGATGTGTCCCTGCCTCAGTCTGCCGTTCACCATGTGATGTGTCCCTGCCTCAGTCTGCCATTCACCATGTGATGTGTCCCTGCCTCAGTCTGCCATTCACCATGTGATGTGTCCCTGCCTCAGTCTGCCATTCACCATGTGATGTGTCCCTGCCTCAGTCTGCCATTCACCATGTGATGTGTCCCTACCTCAGTCTGCCATTCACCATGTGATGTGTCCCTGCCTCAGTCTGCCATTCACCATGTGATGTGTCCCTGCCTCAGTCTGCCATTCACCATGTGATGTGTCCCTGCCTCAGTCTGCCATTCACCATGTGATGTGTCCCTACCTCAGTCTGCCATTCACCATGTGATGTGTCCCTGCTTCAGTCTGCCATTCACCATGTGATGTGTCCCTGCCTCAGTCTGCCATTCACCATGTGTCACTAAAGCCTGTGACTGACATAGACAGGACTAAACAACTCATTAGAGTGTATTGGATGATACATACACACCAGCTTATCGGTGTCCTCTCAGTCAGCATGTCCGTTGCACAGTGATTGGAGGGTTCCCCATGCTGGTAGGATAGTAGCAATTAAGATCAGAGACCTTTCACTATAATAGGACCGCTTCTGCCAATTGATTCATAGCCAGGTTGTACTTCTACACATCCGTAATTCATGACTTTCCCATTTGTCACAGTGTTTATTGTGTCTCGCAATGAGATACACTGTGATTATGATAATGAAATAATAACAGAGAGAGAGAGAGAGAGAGAGAGAGAGAGAGAGAGAGAGAGAGAGAGAGAGAGAGAGAGAGAGAGAGAGAGAGAGAGAGAGAGAGAGAGAGAGAGAGAGAGAGAGAGAGAGAGAGAGAGAGAGAGAGAGAGAGAGAGAGAGAGAGAGAGAGAGAGAGAGAGAGAGAGAGAGAGAGAGAGAGAGAGGCCAGGGGAGGTTCCCCTGTCAGACCCGTCAGCCTGGGGGAAATAGATGACAGTTACAACCGCCCTCGGCCAATTAACTGTCATCTCAGCTGTTGCTTTAACTCGCTGACCTTACCTCTTCTCTGTTGTTTGTCAATATAATTTCCGGATAGAGGACCTCATCTGTGTATGTAAAGGAGAGCCATGACCTTCAAACTAGAGTACAAAGGTCACAGGTCAGAGTTTGTATATTTCGTTAGCCTGCATAGCTAAATTTGCAGTGAATCTTCATTGGAAAATGTAAGAGAAGAAGAAGAAGATATGTCTCATGGGATTTCTGAGAGCTATCTGTTATTACTGGCAATTACTCTCCAATCTTCTGCTTTATCTACCTGTGAAATGACATTAGACATGCCTTTTCCCATGGTCCATCCCAGAGGAAAACTAGGCTACGCTATGAAGATTATGATGGTCCCATGGGACCTGAAGGTCCAAACTCCTAACCCCTCCTCTTCATCAACTAACCAAGCGTTTCCTTTCCACGGCTCCTGCATGGGAGCAGAGCTAATTTATTTGAGAAATACTCAAGCTTTTGTCTTTGAGGAAGCTTGGGGTATTAGAGAAGGAAATTGAATGTCCTCTATGTTTCTCTCCTTCCCTGTACTGTGTGAGTGTGATGTGGGTTGAGCTGGGCTGTCTGTGAATGGGGGATACAGGGGATACAGTTCCAGTGAGTGGTGCTGTGGTCTTAGCATGACAACAGAGAGGGCGACACGTACTCACTGCCCCCTCAGAGGGAGGACAAAGTGACACAGCGCCCACCCCTCCCCGTTTCTGAGAGCGCCACTTCATTGTGCCCCCTTCTCCCTGTGAGACAAAGCCCAGAGAGGAGGCTCTCAGCTGGGGATGGAGGGGGAACATTCATGGGGCGCTGCCCGGCTCGCCCATGCGCTTCTTCTTCTTCTGCCACTTCCGAAAATAACCCCCACTTCCCTCTTCCAGTCTGTCTGGCTGCGTCACAAATGACACCCTATTCCCTATATAGTGATCAAAAGTAGTGAACTATATAGGGAATAGCGTGTCATTTGGGACGCGGTCTCTGACTGGCAGTGTGAGGGGTGTTCTGATCCAACCCCAACCCCAACCCCAGCTCCAGCAGCGCACGACAACCCATTTCAGCACAAATTACCATGATGAATAAAGTTTGGTTTGGTTGGATAATCAGTACTGATAACTCCCTTCAAACATAGAACATTCCTCAGTATGGCCATTGTACACAAGGCACCCCTCATACTGTGCGCTGTTGAATAATTCTGTCATACACCCGTTCGTTCTCTAATACACACACACATGCACCAAAACACGGACGAACATGACGCACAAATTTTTTTTACACACAAAACAAACTAAACACACACACACAATTGGTGTCGCTTCTCTCACCCTCTCTCATTTGCATGGCAATGCCATTATCAGAGTGAGGTGTCACGTGGAGTGAGCCACAATGTGCCAGACAACAAGTTTATCTAAGCACAAAGAAGTTAGGAAGAATGGAGTGCTTTTTGCCTCCTGTCCTCTTCTGCTCTCTCCTCATCTCCTCTCCGAGTGGACCTCACCAGGGCTCAATTACTATTTCAAATACTGTGTTTGATTGAACATTCCTGCTGCAATGGAACCAATAGAAAAGTCCCAAATAGTATTTGAACTAGAGTGAACACTGGCCATGGGCGCGTAAACAGACAGTCAGACATGGAAGACTGTGATTCTGTCTGTTAGACTCCTCACCGTATTGAAGGGTTGGAGATCAATAACCTGAGTTTACATCTCCAACGCTTGTAGGCATCATCATTATACAGCTAAGGCCTCACACCTGCAGTATCGACCTACTGTCTGCCCACGTTTACAACAAGCAAGCAGCACACACACACACACAGGAACACACACACACACAGGTACACACACACAGGTACACACACGCACACATACATACATACATACACACACACACACACACACACACACACACACACACACACACACACACACACACACACACACACACACACACACACACACACACACACACACACACAACACACACACACATACACACACACACACACACAGGTACACACACAGGTACACACACACACAGGTACACACACACAGTTTACGGTATGTCTGGTCTGGGCTGGCTAGGCTAGGCG
This sequence comes from Coregonus clupeaformis, assembly GCF_020615455.1. Taxonomy (NCBI): domain Eukaryota; kingdom Metazoa; phylum Chordata; class Actinopteri; order Salmoniformes; family Salmonidae; genus Coregonus; species Coregonus clupeaformis. Next base: position 1,275,286 of record NC_059223.1, on the reverse strand, counting down.
GTGATGTCATCCCCTGGATGTGGACGTCTAGATTGCCTTAGTTAAGCAAACAGAACCTGTCTGGGTCAGAGCTGTAATGTGTTGACTGTGAATGCCCCTATCAGTAGTATCACTGTTTGAATAAATCACCTGCATCACAGTCGTGTATTGCAACATTTAGCTATGTTGATAAGTGGTGGTGGCTGTGTGTGCCCCCTGGCTGGCCTGGCTGGACCTGTACCGTAGCACTGCTCTCTTGTTTCAGTCACACTGATAAGCAGTGGAGCTCTAACTGGCTGGCTATTGGCTGACTGACTTCCTGGTGTAGAGTTAAGACTTGCACCCAACCCACCGCCTTGCCACCCCCACACTGTACTGATCACCAGCTTATCGTCTGTCTGTAGAGCGAGCCTAAATACCCTCCCTCTGTGGTGTTCCATTTCTCTCTGACTGGGACACACGCACACACTACTACCCAAACAATCTGCGCTGTGTCATAACACTGATAACCAGCTCTGCCACGAGGTGCAGAGCAATAAAACCATCATTTCAGTTATGATATACTGACTATCAAGAACGTTTTATGAACCCAGTATTGAGTCATTCTAATGTGGCTGTTAACTGCATGTGGAGCGGTACACAACATTAATCCTGCCTTCCAAATTGCCAAGAGAGACTGTTTGCAAAAGATACAAAAAACAATTGACTTTTTAATGCTTTCATATTGTGCAGCGTGAGAGACACAAAAGACACAATAGAAACCCATTGTGTTCCTGCTCTGTGTGCAATGTGGAGAAATTCCAAACTCCACTGTGCCATGCTGATAGCAATGTGATGGATATGGTTTGATGGAGATGCTGGGAATGAATGAATATAATGCAACGTATACTGGGATATGGATCAAAGAAGAGAGAGGAAGAAGAGAAGGAGAGGAAGGGCTGCATCCCAAATGGCACCCTATTCCCTATGTAGTGCACTACTTTCTCTGGTCAAAAGTGCACTATATAGGGGATAGGGTGCCATTTAGAGCGCGACCGAGAAGGAGAGAAGCCAGAGTAGTGATACAGTCGGTAGACTACCTATGACATTACCATTATTAAAAAGGAGCTCAGTCTCTTAATAAAGTCTATTAATCAAGCCGAGGGAGTGGGTTCATCGGTTCACCCTCTCCAGAGGGTCTCTAATCAATCACACACAGTCTGTAATGTATTCATGGCTAGATGTAAGAAAGGACTTGTTTGACAGTGTTCCAAGGAGGAAGAAGTTCCCTTTACCAACCACCATGCGGCCAATCACGTCCTAGAGACTCAAGGAGTTTTGCTCTTGTCCTTCTAGATCTAGGAGACTAGACAGTAGGTGCATCCCAAATGGAACCCTATTCCCTATATAGTGCACTACTTTTTTGTTGTTGACCAAAGTAGTATAGGGCCCTGGTCAAAAGTAATGCACTACATAGGGAATAGGGTGCCACTTGGAACTCAACCAGTGTCAGTGCCTGCATGTGATTGTGAATAAAGGGGCCTGTATGCAATGTATGAAGTCTGTACAAATATTGGAAACGTCCAAAATATGTCCTCTCATTAACAGTGATGAGTGAAAGGGTCAGTATTGGCATGTGTTAGATGTGTTGGGGGTGTAAAGGTACTGTCATACAAGGCCTCTGCTGTGTCCGGGGAGCCTCTCCCTTCGCCCTGCTAGAGACCTCACTCCCCTGTGATCATCTCAAAAGCAGGAGAAAATGTGTCTTATTAGTTCACACCGTGCGGCTAAATTCTGTGCTACACCGCTGACTAATGTACAAAGCTGAGAAAGAGTAGGGTGGCTGGTTGCTGGGCCTCTGTTAGTGACGTGTGAGGAGAGGGCGCGGAGCGGAGAGCAGAGATCTCTTTCTCTCTCCCCCTTTTCTCTCTCTCTCTCTCTCTCTATGCCCCTCTCTCTGTCTCTTTTGATGGTAAAACCATGCAACTGTTCCACAGAGCAATGAGGCCGGAAAGCGAGCGAGATACATTTTATACACCAGCTCTCGGCTCATCTTCAATAGTCAACAAACTCTTTCAACAAACCCATATGATAAAGTCTGGAACGTAACAATATACTACCCCCATAAACAAGTTAACAAAAAGCACTTTCAGAAATACTATCATATATCTACATTTCATTCTTTATTCCAGTCTTTTGTTGAATCTTTACCAACAGATGCAACTCCGTTGAGTGAAAAAAAGGAGAAGGTAAGAACATATGCATGGTAGGGCAGAAGCATGTTTTATAGAGGGGTGCTATAAAAAGGCCCTAGCCCTTTGCTTTGTCAGGGGGAAGAACATAAAGAGAGCAGTGCTCTGCTTCAAAGCTGCATTTCCATAATTGCCCTGTAACTTGGGCGAGGCTGAGGGATGAATCTGAAGGGGGCTGAGAAAAGCACAATCTTTCAGATGGGTGAACGGCAAAAGCCTTGACGCCTCTCCCTCTGTCCGCCTGTCCCCCATTCCCCACTTGTTGCCTTTCGGATTCAGTGAAAGAATTCCTCTTTCTAACCCCCATCAACAATAGGCATGAAATCGGTGCCCTCCCTCTCTCCCGCTCTGGCCCCAGAGAATGTCACTCCTTCCCGGCCTTTTGTCCTCTATAGTAGGCCTGGGGAAAACAGAACACCCCTCTTTACTCTCTTTCTCACTGGCCATTCCTTAACCTGTTTGTGCACCACTTCCACAGTTAATAATAAAAATGGGCTATAAAACATACATTGGGGCACATGAGTTGCACGTCCACATCTTTGAGAGAGTACAGAGAGAGCTTTTCTGTATAGCTCTTTTCAACTCCAATGTGTAAAGTAAACTCAATAACAAGTTGGACTGGGTGGGAAGGCCTGTAACCCTGTGTACCAGAGATCTAGTGTTGTGGTGGGACATGTGTTCTCTCTGAGCTGATCTCTTCTCCTCCTGTGGTCACAGACTAACACCCAGGATGGGTGGGTTTTAAAGGGCAGCCCTCTGGGCCTGCTGTGTGTGTGTGTGTGTGTGTGTGTGTGTGTGTGTGTGTGTGTGTGTGTGTGTGTGTGTGTGTGTGTGTGTGTGTGTGTGTGTGTGTGTGTGTGTGTGTGTGTGTGTGTGTGTGTGTGTGTGTGCGTGTGTGCGTGTGTGCGTGTGTGCGTGTGTGCGTGTGTGCGTGTGTGCGTGCGTGCGTGCGTGCGTGCGTGCTTGTTGTAGGGGACAGGGACAATCAGCAGTGCCTCATAAAGGGATTAGCTCACAGGACAAAGAAAGTGGTCCTCTTCAAAGCTGGACTGGGGCCACAAAGGAGATGACATTTGTCCGTCTCTGTGTCAGGAGGAGGTGTGGCATGAGGGGACAGGGGACAGAGGGGGACGAGGGTCACAATGACAGAAGGGGTGGATGAGGTGAAAACACAAGGCTGACCCTCTTTATTTGGGCATGCCTTCTCTTTCACAGGGCACCTCTGGCCCCTTCTTCTGTTTATTTACTCCTCTGTTCTGGTTCTCTCCATTCACACAGGGCCTCCACCTCTCTCTGATGGCTCCATTGGCTGCCTGGCGTGGCAAGGCTCCTCCACCCTCCACCGGCCCCACTACTACACCATCCAACCTGGCACTACCGCGTCCGTCCGTCCGACTCAGCCGTCCTGTCTGTCCACCCTCCTCTCTGGATCAATGCACAGCTCAGAAAGACAGATTAGATTTCCTTTTCATGATTCGATCTTCTATCTTGGCTTTTTCCCCCCTCAAAATCTGTTTTTAACAACACATTCTTTTTTCACAGGGCGTAGCTATGTACCTCTGTCTTAATTCATTGATGCTGGATGTGAGCAGCACTCAGGAAAACAAAGGACATGTGATTAGTGATGGACTGAAATGCCATTTATTTGCAGTGTGTCAATAGGAACTGGGTTTCCCACAGCCTTGGTGCGTGAGGCTCACCTCTGATCACTCTCACTTTATACTGCAAAATAAAACTGTCCAACAAGCAACCCATATGAATAAACTTGTCTATAAAAACAAAAATGTGTGTATTTCTGTTCCTGAAATGTCGTTTATTCTCACATTTTATTTTCCTCATGAAGATGTTATCTGCACTACTGCATTTCTATTCAAAAGGACACTGCATTTCTAAAAATGATGTCTGTTTTGACCATATAGCTGTTCTTTGTCTTATTTTCTGTGCATAAATGTGCACAAGCAAGGTGTCCATCCGTATTCATAAATATGTGTTACCTTTCCTTTTTTTAGCCGTTGTGCTATTAAAGCAGACTCTCTGGTGAATCAATCAGTCAGAGTATTTAACATAGCTGGGAGCCAGGAAATAATAAAGAGAAGTCAGTGTTGATTATTGCTCAATAGGCACGAGGACATCCACTTAACACGGGGAAATGAGTGACACACCGTGCCCCGCTGGAAATGGCCCCTGCATGCGCTGTGGTGTGCAGCTCTGAGCGAAATGTTAGCTAATGCATTCCATTTGCTCTGTTCAACCGGGAGCAGGTTGGACACGTATGGCGACATAGACATAGGCATGATTAGTTTGTTTCTACTGAGGAATTTTAATCCCTAATTTCTTGCACGGATCAGATGAGGCCCTCTGCACTCTGAACAACGATCACTGTCCCCTCAGTAGCATTCGGATTGAATTCTCATGATCAAGAGAGATTGTTCAAGCAGCTCCCTTATCAACTAACATCCCCCCAGAACACTGGGGAAATCATCATCAATATTTATGATCGTAATGAACGTGCGCACACATGTGTATGTGTGAGTAGGAGGGGGAAAAATGGTGGGGGTTCTTTATAGTTTATTATTCCACTGCAATTATTATTATTGACAGGAAAAAGTATTTGTAATGCCTGTTTTTGATTAAAAATGATGTAATATCATGTCAATCTATTCTGTCAATTTGACTACATTTTAATACTTAATAAACAGTGCCTGATTCTGAGATGAAGTGTGATACTTTATATTTTGGTTACATTTAAATGTATCAAGTATTATGTACTTTTATACTGTGGGTTTAAGTTTCATAGGCTAGAGTTCAGTTTAACAACCTAGACATCTTTGGGCATATTTATTGGTTTGGGAAGCGCGTTCTCCCTGGTGACCTGTGCTATGTGTTTTAAGTGGGTCATCGGTGATAGGCGAATGCTGGTCACTCGCTCCGTGTGACTTCCTGAGCAGCGCGGGGCAGCCAGAGCTGGTGGTGCTGGTGCGTTTCCGAGTGAAAGTGGGCACAATCCAGAAAAATTATTACATCAATCAGTGTCACAACTAGCCGCTGTGACTTATGAATATGCATAGTGCGCGCGCAGTTAGATAGGGGGCTCTCAGGAAGATAATTGATTGGACAGGAAGGCAGCATGGTGAGAGGAGCGCGAGAAGGCCAGCCTACTTAGTAGAATACCAAGCCCCGGTCCAAAGCTTTCTCCCCGGCTGGGTCTCTAAGCACAGCCTCGAATGCCTGTTGGAAATGTTCGGCTTTTCTGTCTGTTGTGTTGCGCTGCTATATAACCATCCCAGAGCGAGCCCTGAAAACAAAGCGGTCCTGCTCTCCATTGGCCAACCAACCCAAAACGCGCTCAATTGGTGGAATGTGTGACAGAGTGCGTCATTTGTATGATTTTTTAAACTTCAACAAAGAGGAAAAAGGAAATCTGGGGCTCCCCATACAATTAGAAAACATATTGTCTGTATTCTTCTATTTTCTAGAAATACAATGTTGCTATTTGAACAAGACTATTTAATTGGCTAATTCAAACACATTCATAAATCTACTAAAACGTCTTATTTTAAAGTATTTCGTTTCTATTTCGAAATCTGCGCTTAATTTCACTGCACAATTGACTGCAAACATGTCGCATATTCGATAGGATTTAATGTTTTTGCTTGTTTATTTTTTGCAGTAGGCCTAGCCTGTTTTTTTCTTTCATTGACATGTTGGAGAAATTGTCATAGGCCTACAACAACTTTAACCATTTTGAAGAGGGGGTTGAAATGTACAATTTAAACGTTTAATACTTTTTTTTTTTAAGTGAAATAAATTGAAACGGAAAAAATTTAATTAAATGATACTGAAACAACGAATTTAGTGAATATGTGCCCCATTTATTTATGTGGCCTGTTTATTAACATTGGTGTTTATGCAGCAGCAACATTTCCCAAGTTAATATGTACAACGAAAGGTAATATTAAAAATGTTTCTTGATCTATTAATTGTTAAGAATGCTAAACCATTTTAGGTGAATTGAGTGTAACGCTGGAGAAGGTTCTATTTTAGTGCATGCCAAACCATGCCAAAAGCTTTTACGATGGGCCTATAACAAAAAATATTTTTCAATGGCTTGATTACATATTGGTCATTACAGTACAAAGTTGTGATTTAGGTTAATCTGTTTGATCAAAGATTTCGTATTGAAAACCAGAGAAATATCCCTATCCGTCTTTTCCAGACCGCAGAATCACAGCAATGGTGACTAGATTAGACTGTAGAGGGAGCTCCAACTCCAACTTTACATAAACTTTATCTCACACCGCTTCTGACATGTAAATTATCTTAGATGTGGAAACAAACATAAATAAATGATATCCCAATGTATTGGTGGCATATGGTTAGCAGTGCAGCCCACAACGGCTGACCAAATTCAAGATGCATAACAAAAAAACATGTAGTAGGCCTACCACAAATATCACATGCGAACTGAGATTGCATTGTACATACAACACCACAACCCATGTACGCATAGCCTAGCCTATACGACGTTTAACCTCTCAGTCCAAAATAGTTCCATCCAAATCTTCAAATAGTCAGTAGGCCTACATCATTTCTCTTCATATGCCATACAATTTTAGACGAAAATTTATGAAATAATTATTCATTTTAATTCGTCTGTTACGCCTCAATAAAGATAATCCCAGAACTTTAATATCCAAATGTACGATGCAATAGTCAACTAATTACTCTTAAGTCCCTCATGTGAAAATGCCTCAAATCCTGCTAGAATATTTACTTATCACAGCCCAGTATGATGAAGCCTATCCGCCCCAGGCCACGCAGACAGACACACACACACATGCAAAAAGCAAAACATTGAAATTCTGCACCACTTCACAATCTAATTCATAACATCTAAGGCCCACAACAGCTAATTCTCCTTTCACAAAACAATCATCAGACAAACAGCTTCCCAAAAATCACAAGCGATTTGAATAAAGTTGCAGCAGTTCATTTATTAGCCAAAATATAGACTTTCTTGTACAATTTGGTTCACAAGTATGTACATTTTCTTAACTTTATATACAAAACATTTTGAACATCAAATCCTCACAGAACTTACAAAAAAGAAAAAGAAAACTCACAGACTACTGGTTCATACATTATTACATTAGCAGGTTTACACAGGACATGCTTACAAGGTAAGTATACACAGATGTATTATTCTTATTTTACATTCCTTACAACAGATTAAAATAAAATCATAAAAAGAAAGAGTGAAAGTCAAAGTCTAGGAGGAGGCGAGAGCTGATAGAACCATGGCTGCTTCGAGTTGATTCTGAGGCCTGCAACACACGGGTCAAGAAAATAAATACACTCAGTAAGAGGAAAATAATAATAACCTAGAACTGCAAGGTAATGAAATGCTTGAAAAGTAAAGTGATATAAAGTGAAGATTGCTTTTGAAAAATGAGAGCCGGTTATAAAACCAATGTGGTAAATTTGAGCTGGGGTTTTTGCATGACAAATATGCAAATATAATTTTGAGGCCTAAACGAAATAACACAAGCACTGAGGAATCCATCTATTCCATGTCCTACAAATACGACAAATAGGCTATAGTTTGAGTAAATGTGGTAGTCAAAGATAAAATAGGATGTGCATAAAAAATAATTTAGCCAAATAACATAAAGATGACAGTCTCTTACCGTCTATGAACTGGGTGGAAGGCTGTTTTTAACAACTTTTTCTCTGCTTCCAAGGCACTAGATCTCTCTGAAATAATAATGGCAATAAAATAAATAAATATATGCATTCATTCTCCTGTCTATAACTAGAGCACAGCACTGTCGCCGTGAATTTAGTATTTCACTGCCTGGGAATCTTCAAGTCAGTCACGGGTTAAATACAAGCACGTACAATACTGAAGTAGGTATGTGACAAAGAAATATGGGGCCAAATGCTGAATTTAAAAATCATTATCGGACATGAATGACCATCCATTCTCACAATAAACCAGCTGATAATAACATTAAAAACCAATGACTTCGGCCCTTTATTTCGACCAACTCTGTCTGTCTTCCCCCAGTTCAAAGCTTCAACACCACCTTATTCTGTCACATAAACGACAGCATGGAAACACACTTTTATGATCATCTTTACGGCCTCAAAATATCTGTCCAGAACAGGCCTATTTAAGTAGGCTATAGCGTTAAAGAGGGATAAGTAAAGTCTGAAATAGAGTAATAATGAACAGTTTGTTATACAGTCAGGCTCGCCAGCCTCAGTGTTGGTGACATGTACCTGTGACGGCTGTGTCTGAGCTATGACTCTTGTCCTGCGTGTGTTGGTGTTGCTGCCTGCTGTAGAGGGCGAGCCCGTTCGCCGAAGCCTGGTTCGCCAGTCCAAGGTAATGGTTAGAGTTCAGTAATGCGAGCTGGTGGGCAGAAAAAGCTCGGTTTGTCCAGTTCTGGATTTTTCCAACAGGACAAGAGATGAGTCTGTGATGAGGGCTGATTATGGTCTGGGCCCCGGGCCCAACTGTGTTGCTGCCATTCATTTGTGGAGATTTGCGGGGATTGTCAGGGGTTGTTGCTGTCTCCGCCAAAGACCAAATCTTTGGCTTTTGGGCCGGGGCCGGGGCCGCGTTATTTTCTGATGGGGGCGAATTGATGGACACCGGATTCAGTTTCAGTTGTTCGCCATTCGGTTGTGAGGCTTTAATTTCAAAAGAGTGATGGTGGTGGTGGTGGAAGTGCTCGCCCCGTTCCACGTTAATATCTTTGCCCTCCTTCACTACAGCCTTTAGAAATCTCTGATCCGGCCCTTGTAAATCCTCATAGCCGTCTGAAATCTCAGAGTCGCTTCTACCATCTAATTTTAAATCAGCGTGTAGGTCATCCTGATCATCCAAGTCGTCCTTATTCTCGATATTTTCCGTGTCGATATTTTCTAAATCGATCTCTTCCTCATCCTCCCTCTTGTCCCCTTCCTCTCCCTCCTCGTGATCACTGTTGTAAACATTTCCCTCTTCGTCTGTGCGGCTCCGGGGAGTCCAGGTCATCTTGTTCTCCTTCTTTAGCCTCCTCCTGGCATTGGCGAACCAGGTGGACACTTGGGTGAGGGTCATTTTGGTGATGATGGCCAGCATGATTTTCTCGCCCTTGGTGGGGTAGGGGTTCTTACGATGCTCGCTCAGCCAGGCCTTCAGTGTGCTCGTGCTCTCCCTGGTCGCATTTTTGGGTCTGGACGGGTCACCAAACTGATACTGGCCATATGGGTAAAACGCTGGGTGATGGTGGGCAAATCCTGGATGTCCTTGGACGCCTGGACTGTCTTTCAACTCATACTGAGCACCCTAAAAGACAAAGAGCAGAGACCCAAAGGACGTGTGAGATATTATGATAGATTAATGATGTTTGCAAAATGAAATTCTACTTTATGATAAATAAGACCAAATCATATAGGCTAATATATGCAGTATAAAGCCACTATCACCACATGTGTCTTTCTTCACATAGGATATGTGATTTCTGCGTTTACGACTAACAAAAGCATCACCATATGTAAAAGTTACACATTTGTATTTTTTACACACCATTTCTGTTCAAGAAAAAAACTATTTGATTTCTAAAACTTCACTACCAATTGCAAAACATTTCAATGTATTTCAAGATGCATGTATCCACACTTTTAACGGCTGTACGATCAAATGCAATTTCAGTTGTTTTCTTTATTTTCTAGTGGTCTGAACATAGGTTTTCGACTGACATTTCGGTTATTGTGCTACTTTTTGGCTACTTTTTCTATTTACAAAAAAAGGAGTCAATAACAAAGTTCACCAACGAGCACTTCTTGTTCAGTCCTGAATGGATCATTGTCTCAATAACGTAACGTCACCTCGCCCTTTCTCTTTTTTAGTGTGGATGGGGGAAAAAAGCGAATGAAGGGAACCAAAGGCATATATCAGTAAAGGCACTCACCAATTGATTGAAAATTGATATATCGTTTGAATAGGGCAGAAATGCTCCATAGCCCTGTGCTGCTGCGGCGAAAGGTGATCCATACATAGTTGAGAGAACGTTTGAGAGTGCCCCGGACGGGCTCAACTCCGTACCGGCTCTGGCATTGCTGATACCCTGGCGCTCCGGTGGGTATATCGGTCGGATGTACTGATATCCCAGCTGCGGGAAAGACATGGTCGTAGAAAAAAGTCTGCTGCAATCACAAAAAGCAGGGAATCGCCCTCGCGGTGCGTACTGCGATATCCACGTTACAGTGAGTACAACAAAGTGTAAGGGAAGTCTATATTTCCTCAAAAACAGCCAGTGTAAACGATCCGATTGCGCCTTCCTCCCTCACTTCCCTATTGATCTGGATGGACTAAGGTCAGGTCCTTACAGATTGCCTTAGATTATTGGGACTCCTTGCTCTGATTGACATTTCTAGTCGTTTAGAAGCCCCTCCTATTTCTCAAATCTCACCCCCTATACACACTCTCGCTCTTCCACGCGCGCCTCTCTCTCTCTCTCTCTCTCTCTCTCTCGCTCTCTCTCTCTCTCTCTGTATTTCCCCTGGATAAGTGCACTGACGTCGCGATCTCTTATTTGAATGGGTTTCAGATCTCATTTGATGGCTCGCCAATCATTTAATTTGTTATTTGTTCGCCTCAGCCCTACCCCATTTTATTGCTAATTCACAATTTGTGGTCATTTGCACAAATAGTAAATATTTAAATGCTGTTGAGTGATTAACTTCACATAAGCCTAGTGTCTGCAGTTTTCTTCTAATGAATGTGTCCCACGTATGTGCACCCGCGACTCAGTTAAGACATGTCCACTGGAAAAAAGACCTAAGAAACTTATGTTATTTCCCGTATCGAGTGATTTGGACCCAGGTATGCTAAAAGTCTATGGGCAAATTGTGTTTTCGTATGCCGTTTTGAGGTGTTGCCGAAGCTTCTAACAAGTGGCAAGCGGATCGGACTCAATTCACTCTTTTAATTTGGGACATCAAACAGTTAGCATGTAACCATTTGACGTCAGAGAGAAAGTTGTCAAGAAATGAAAAGCTGCATGGGTGATTAGCGCCTGCGCTGTTAATGAATGCAAAGTGTAACCGTCAACAATGGCAACGATAACAAATAAACACGTTGTGTTGTGTATTGTGGTGGATATATATTTAAAGTGATACACTGGAAGCTAAAACTTTGAGGTAAATAAATATTTTACATGAACAACAACAACACCACAAATAATGTTGATGTAAATAATAATAGTGTCATAAAATAACGATGATGATGATGATGATGATAATATTAATAACAATAATAATAATAATAATAATAATAGCCTAATAATAATAATAATAATAATAATTGCAAGTGGTTTAATTTATTAAAAATTCACTGATGTTATTCATTATGCACGGAAAGCTCATTTTGCACGGAAAGCCATAGCTATTTGTAAACAGGTTAGGCCTGTTAAAAACAATTCTATAAAATCTAATTTTGTATGTATGTACCAAGGCTTCCCTTCCAGGAAAAAAATATCATCTTTACAAGACTATCGCACATAAAGATTAGGCTACCTTTAAGAAATCCGCTTGATGAATTTGACAAAACCAGTTTTTTCTTGTATATAAATCGGATTAAAACAAAGCAAGGGAGTCAGAATTGAAATTCCATGAATCAATATATAAAAATATGTAGGAAACATCCCTAATCGTATTACATCCCCGTCTTTGTACCATCATATGTCTGTTAATCGTTTGCAAAACAACTACAGTGGTGACTTATGTATTGCTGTTGCAGTTTATTTGAATATGATAAATCTCAGCGCAATATTGACAGCGAAATTAAATCTCATCAATCTCAGTTTAGTTTTGATGATGAGATCCGGTTTCCAAGAACTAGGTCTATGTCTATGTAGGCCTACTTGTTTAAACCTTTAATCTTCTTTTGGAGCTGATATCATTGTCTGGGAGGGATAATAGCAGCTATCATTTCTCATATAGACTATAAGGCCACGTCTTGTTTCCATAAACTCAGTGCCGAACCTCCGTGTTTCCCCTTAACGTGCTGGCATCTTGACACCCAACCGAACCTGGATTATGAGGTTATTAATTACAGCGAGTGGCGGATGCCATCCAACCGGCATGGTAATCACTACATAGCAGTCAATAACACTCAGACACACACACCAACCTGCAGCAGAGTGAACGGAGGGGCCAGACTTTACAGCTGATCTGAGAAACTCAACATTTATATTTGCCTTCAGATTGAGGGAGGAATGTGTTAGTTGAATGAGTTCAACTAAAATAGGTGAAGAAGTTAGTGTAAGACGTGTGTCGTGTCACATGTGTATTGAAATGCTGAATATTGGAACTGCCAACTTTCGTGCTTTCTTTGTGTTATAATATAAAAGCAGGTGGTTGGAAGTGTGAGTGTGAACGACATATCTGCCAGTTAGTGCCCTCTCAGAGGCGCTCCCAGTTCGGATGGACACGTGTCTCATCCCCGGGACCTGTCAGGGCCCCAAGGACTCCGTCTGATTTATAACCCCAATCAAACACATATGCACTAACTTAACACTTTCACACCGACCCGGGAAACTGGCATAGCCATAAAAACATTAAGACTCTCAGCTCTCTCTCTCACCTCCACTCCACACCGTATAGCGTCCCATAACCTGCCCTCTCCGCTTGACTCTATAACATACACACGGTGGATACAAATGCACCAAACACTGGGGCAGCCACACTACTGCTACTACTACTACTACTACTACTACTACTACTACTACTACTACTACTACTACTACTACTACTACTACTACTACTACTACTACTACTAGGAATAATAATAATAATAATAATAATAATAATAATAATAATAACATAGGCCTACTACTTTTTATTATTTTGTAAAATTCTTTATACATGTCTCTATTCTTATAATATAACCCATGTAGGCTAATGTTTCGGTCATGCAAAAGAGGACAATCGCAGGAGAGTGACTCGAGGGCTGTTTTTTACACAGTTCTTTGAGGGTAATTATGCAGATGACACAATTTCACATCATTTTCAACGGCAAATATACACGGATCTATCGCTCAAGAGTGGTTCCTTATGCAATACACAAGACGCCAGCAACACATCGCAAATGATGAAATGAAGCTCCAGAAACAGGCGAGATCAAAGCCTTCAAACAGAGGCTCTTCAAATTACACATTTGAATCTTTTCCATAACTCCTAGGCGACAGAAAACAAGTAATACATTTCTTATCACACATGGAATCCATTTAAAGGAGCCTTCTGATCATAATCGGTTAATTGCGGTGACAAAGGATTTGAAAAGAAAACACAATTAATGACCCTTGATGTTTTGGGCTGTTGGTGGAAGAGGGGGATGGTGAAGTGTGTGTGTGTGTGTGTGAGCGTGCGTGCGTATGTGTGTGTGTGTGTGTCAGTGAGAGGGTGAGAGAGAGACAGAGACATACACTGAGAGAGAGAAAGAGAGTTCCAAATCGCATTTTGCCTTGCCTTGACAAAAAAGGTTTTACGTTGTTATTCCTTTGGAGGGAGACGTTAGTAAAACCCAGCAGCTTGCAGAGTTTGTTTAGACTACTTTTCTTTTTTTGCATCTTAAGTTTCATTAGCGCAAAGGGTATGAGGGTGAGCTGTTGTAAAGATTATATATGGGACCAAAGTGATTTACAACTATTTCCATACCGATTTATGATCAAGAAAAGCCATGTTGGTCATTTAGGCTAAATCTCGAATAATTTAGAACGTGTTCTACCCAACAATGATGATAGGCCTACTCTGTGTAAAGGTACAATGACACATTATGCCATCAGAGCCACAGAGAAGGAAGGGCCTTTTACAAGTTCACTGAACACGAGCACAATCAATAACAACGTCGCATGCTATTATAAGGCCGTAACTTCTTGACCTCGTGATGTTTTTTAGAGTTGAGTTGTTTGGCAATATCCAAACATTGCTGAGACTGAGAGGGGGCTTGGTTCAGAGTAATGGAGTTAAAACTGTACCACTTCCTTTATCTGAAAATATGTTATTTCAAATCCTTGTCCCATTGGAGAATAAATAAAAGAGCAAGAAATCTCGAGGTGTGTAAAGAGCAGAGGGACATAATCCAATCATTGAAATAGTTTAATAAATTAATTATAGTTACCGGAAGCAAGAGTACTTTGAAAATAGATTTAAAGTTACATTTTTTACTGTTGGGATAATTTAAATAATATTATTTTAATTACATTACACTAATCCAACCATGCATATTAAATAGATAACTTCAATTTGCATTAGCGCAAAAGTAAGGAATTTTGAACAGTGCAATCCTTCTTCACAATTTGAAACAAATTAATAGTCAATGGACTGCAACTTATTAAACTGTTTTATAACATCAGATCAAATAAATTAGTACAGTTTTAACATGTGATTTACATATAACTAGTTACCATTTGCCTATAGTTAGTGTATACTGAAACTTTTATCATATCATTTTTTACATTTCAGTCATTTAGCAGACGCTCTTATCCAGAGCGATTTACAGTTAGTGAGTGCATACACTTTTCATACTCGCCCCCCGGTAGGAATCGAACCCACAACCCTGGCGTTGAAAAGTGTGACTGTTACTGATATATTTTAGTTTTGGGTTAAATCAGATCACCCATGTTCACCATTTATAATTAGCAAAAATAATTCAAGAAAACGATTATGGGCCTTGGCCTGCATGCTGTTTATATATATTTTTTATATAGACTACAAAACCACACAATGTGAACTTCGACCCCCTGCGAAACAGTCAATTATTAGGAATAATCACGCCTTTAAAGGTTAATAAATAAGCAAGCAAGCCTATATATTCCTGTTCTACCAAAAATCAGTTTGGAACCTGTTCTATATGCACTAGGACTACATGGCATGCTACCCCAAACAGACTTGCATTACTTAACAGCAGTGAGGGCGAGTCGACTGCTCACTGTTCACGTCTGCACTAATATCTATCGGGAGTTTCTCTCGCCTGCCTCATCAGAGTTGGGGAGAAGAGGCAGCTTCAGAAACGAGCCTATAAAGACTGAATTTGGGAGTAAATTGTAGAGCTGCCGCCAGCCACAGGCAGTAATTGATTGGTAAGGTCAGAGCTCCCGGTGTCAAATGGCCTGCTCGCTCTCGGTGCACTCTTTCTCTCCTCTCCTCTCCTTGCTGCTTTGCTTTGGTACATTTTCTGCGGTCGGTCCTGAGGGTTTCCGACTTGTTTTATTAGCCGTCCCGGGTCACTTTATTTCGCCGTTATTTACCAACACATGTCCTCAGCAAAACCCTGGCAGTTCTGCAGGATTGTGGTTTCAAATTCACAGATATGAAAATATGATATATCCCCCAAATACCACCACAATTGTGTGGCCTATATATAATGTATCAGATAAAGTAAGCAACGTAGCCTATTGTTATCATGTTATTGCAATATTATTAACATTAGTAGTAGGCATAATAGTAGCCAATTAGGCAAATCATTTTTTTTATTTTCACATTGTTTTAAATTGACCAAATCCACTATTAGCCTTTTAGGCCTATAAGCTACTGCAACACTAAAAATAACATGGGGCCATGGAGCTTCTGCACTAACGTCAATTGGTATGCATTCCATATCTGACATTGTATGCTTTTTCAGACAGTAGCCTAGACTTTCATTCTATAAATATCAATCCATATAAAATCCTGCCATAATAGCTTTCAAACATTCATAGACACCATTCTTACAAACTATTATCATATCCAATAACAGAAATAGGCAACGCCCATTAGGTGATACAACTGGACGCCGCGCTAGCAGGATGTGATGTGAGTGCCTGCCTTTTAGCCTATATAACATTGCATTTGCAGGTGTGTGTTTTTCTCAGGTTGACTACTGGATGCCCACTCACTATCCATCCCGCTGCAGTTTCCCCGGTATCAGTAACACAAGGCATTGATTTTACGGTAAAGTCACTTTGTAAAAGGAGTGAGTAACTGTGGGCCGCGCTATCCCTGTATTACACGGGTATGGTCCACATAACAAGATGAACATTGATTCAGCATTACGGATGATCGATAATGAAATAAGTAACTTCAGGGCCGAATTAAAATGCAAGCTAGTCTTGATGCTGCCAGGCCAAGTGAGGAGTGACAGCGGGAGGAAAGTAAAGAGAGAGAGAGGACAGAGTGGGAGGGGCTAAAGAGAGCTAGATCCTTATCAGGAAGGACCCTCTGGTCTATGCAAGGATGCTCAATCAATTTAGCGCTTATTCTCACTGAATAGAGTCATGCTTGTCATGATTATCATATGGGGTATTTGTATGTATATCTATAATCTGTCATTCTTTTGAAAAAACATAGAGTATGGTTTATGATGGATTAAAATGTAGGCTTGACACTTAACCTCATAACTTGACCCCATGACCAAAATATATCCCAAGTTATTACATTATAATGACAATGATAATATCTGCCCAACCCATGGACTAAATTGTAATACTGTAATAAATACTTACACTGCTTAATATAGACCTACGTTCTCTTATGCTGAATAACCGTGACAAAGGATGTTCAGGCTGATTGACCTGCCATCCAGAGAGAAAATAATATGCCAATGTGGTACAGTCACCAGGTTGATTCAAAGCTACATTGCTATAAATTGTATACATTTCTCTATTTATGTTTACCTTTACTCGGTCTGCCCCTAATCCAAAGATAGAGCAATTCAGGGTTTTTCCATGTCTACAGTCAAACATTTACTTGAGGTCATTCCTTGGACCAATTTGAAGACACATGTAAAGGGTCACTCACCAACAGGTATCCCCTGGAAACATTCAATCAATCCCATTGTTATTCGGTTCCATTTGGTTCCACGGCGAAGTGATGAGGTGGATGAATGAAGTGATCAGGTGACGTCTCCGGATAAAGATCTCCTCCTGACTAGAAGCCTCAAGATGCCGCCAGCATTCTGCCCTAACCTACGTATCCTGAATACGACCCCACTATGCTATAGTCCAGTCATATTAACATGATCTCTTAAACTCACTGCTATATTTCCTATCAACATGATCTCTTAAACTCACTGCTATATTTCCTATCAACATGATCTCTTAAACTCACTGCTATATTTCCTATCAACATGATCTCTTAAACTCACTGCTATATTTCCAGGCTGGTCATATACAAATTCCATAGTCCCCTCTCTGTGTCCCTATTATGGGACTTCTTCTTGGTCCGTCCATCAGATGAAGCCAGCAGTCAGTGCCCTTTCATGGCCCCTCGACTGGGCGCTGCGGCCAGACTAATATCAGATTGCTCCTGTTAACAGCTCGGGCCTACTGGGCCAGACAAAGCCTCCCTCTTTCCAGCTGTTGCTGCTGGTCTGGGGCTGGAGACTGGGGCTGGAGGCTGGGGCTGGAGGAGCAGCAGCTGTACCAACATGGTGGAGAGGATGTCTTCATGTGCCAGGTGCCCTGGACACTGCAGGAGGTGGCTGGAGGGGGCCTACTATACTGTAATAATAATAATAATAATAACATGCCATTTAGCAGACGCTTTTATCCAAAGCGACTTACAGTCATGCGTGCATACATTTTTACGTATGGGTGGTCTCGGGGATCAAACCCACTACCCTGGCGTTACAAGCACCATGCTCTAACAATTGAGCTACAGAGCACCACAGTCTTGCGTGACTGTCTCTTGTAATGAACCTTATAAGGGAAATCTGCAGTTCAAACAATAACAAAGTGATCACCCTGACACTGATTTGGTAAATAGCTGAGGGATGGGGCTGGAAAAATGTAACCACTCTCAAATGCACAGACAGAGCTATGGATGCAAGGACTGACCATCCATGATATCAACATTTTAGTTTTTTTATCAGTGTTTGTTTACAATTTTACTTGGTTTACAAGCAAAGTAGTAAAATAAGTTATATTTTGGGTTCTGATGGAGTAAGACAATTGAACTGAAGTTCATAAGGCATTTATAAATTATATTGTTCAAGAATCAATATGTATACAGTACCAGTCAAAAGTTTGGATACACCTACTCATTCAAGGGTTTTTCTTGATTTTTAATATTTTCTACATTGTAGAATAATAGTGAAGACATCAAAACTATGAAATAACACATATGGCATCATGTAGTAACCAAACAAGTGTTAAACAAATCAAAATATATTTTAGATGTTAGATTCTTCAACGTAGCCACCCTTGCCTTGATGACAGCTTTGCACACTCTTGGCATTCTCTCAACCAGCTTCATGAGGAATGTTTTTCCAACAGTCCTAAAGGAGTTCTCACATATGCTGAGCACTTGTTGGCTGCTTTACCTTCACTCTGCGGCCCAACTCATCCCTAACCATCTCAATTGGGTTGAGGTCGGGTGATTGTGTTTTGGGTCATTTTGGGTGTGTTTTGGGTGTTTTGGGTGTGTTTTGGGTCATTTTCCTGTTGAAAAACAAATGATAGTCCCACTAAGCGCAAACCAGATGGGATGGCATATCGCTGCAGAATGCTGTGGTAGCCATGCTAGTTAAGTGTGCCTTGAATTCTAAATAAATCAACGACAGTGTCACCAGCAAAGCACCCCGACACCATCACACCTCCTCCTCCATGTTTCACGGTGGGAACCACACATGCAGAGATCACCCGTTCACCTACTCTGCGTCTCACAAAGACACGGCGGTTGGAAACAGAAATCTCAAATCTGGACTCATCAGACCAAAGGACAGATTTCCACCAGTCTAATGTCCATTGCTCGTGTTTCTTGGCCAAAGCAAGTCTCTTCTTATTATTGGTGTCCTTTAGTAGTGGTTTCTTTGCAGCAATTTAACCATGAAGGCCTGATTCACACAGTCTCCTCTGAACAGTTGATGTTGAGATGTGTCTGTTACTTGAACTCTGTGAAGCATTTATTTGGGCTGCAATTTCTGAGTTGCAGTTAACTCTAAGGAACTTATCCTCTGCAGCAGAGTTAACTTTGGGTCTTCCTTTCCTGTGGTGGTCCTCATGAGAGCCAGTTTCATCATAGCGCTTGATAGTTTTCGCAACTGCACTTAAAGAAACTTTCAAAGTTCTTGACATTTTCTGGATTGACTGACCTTCATGTCTTAAAGTAATGATGGACTGTAATTTCTCTTTGCTTATTTGAGCTGTTCTTGCCATAGTATGGATTTGGTATTTTACCAAATAGGGCTATCTTCTGTATACCCGCCATACCTTGTCACAACACAACTGATTGGCTCAAATGCATTAAGAAGGAAATAAATTCCACAAATTAACTTTTAAAAAGGCACACCTGTTAATTGAAATGTATTCCAGGTTATTACCTAATGAAGCTGGTTGACAGAATGCCAAGCGTGTGCAAAGCTGTCATCAAGGCAAAGGGTGGCTACTTTGAAGAATCTAAAATATAAAACATATTTTGATTTGTTTAACACTTGTTTGGTTACTACATGATTCCATATGTGTTATTTCATAGTTTTGATGTCTTCACTATTATTCTACAATGTAGAAAATAGTAAAAAGAAAGAAAAACCCTTGAATGAGTAGGTACAGTATATCCACACTTTTGACTGGTACTGTATATCATACATTTAAATAAATGGATGTAGCAATCGCAGATTGCCCCTTTAAATCGTGCTGTCAAACTCACCTCCGTTTGCCTGTCACAATCTCTGACATGGAAACATGAAGAACACATACAATTAGGAGTACACACAAAGTAAGCAATTACATTTCTTTAGCTTACTTTAGCGTTAATTCTTAAACATGTTCACTTAGTAGTTATAGTTTTACTCAACAATGCATGAATGGAGGAGTAAATAGTTTGGAACGACAAATATAATTTTTGCCGCCAAAACCAAATGAATATTTGTGGGTGCCCACAAACTGTCATACATTTCTTTCCTTTTCACCAGTGACCAATAATCAAAATAACATAGAACATTGCTGCAATTACAAAACATGGTGTATTTTCAATGAACAGTTTTAAATGGATAACTCGTTTTACTTTGTTATATTTATCAAGGCAAGGAGAGTAGGCTAGCTCCTTGACAGTCAAGGAGTTTCTGTTATGCTTCTGGATCTGTAGGCCCAGCAGTTCTGTTATGGTGCCGGGTCTATAGGCCTACACTGTAAGCCTAGGCCTAATAGTTCTGTTATGGTTCTGTGTCTGTGTAGACCTATTAGTTCTGTTATGGTTCTGAGTCTGTGTAGACCTATTACCGATGTAGAGTCTTAATTTGAGCCAGTTTGCTACAGCAGGAAAATAATCCTGCAGCAACAGGAAATGTGAATCATTATTTGGATGATAATTAATGGACATTTTTGTAGGGGTTGATACATTTTTCGTTAGGGCAAAACAAGTCTGGAATTTCAAAGTCGAAATGACAAACTTCAGAAGCCTTTAAAAACTCAAATACAATACAAGTTTGCATTTCCTGCTGTGCAGGAAAATGCTCAGCAACAAAAGAGTGATCAAATTAAGATCCTACATCTGAAGTTATGTTATGGTTGTGGGGCTGTGTAGACCTATTAGTTATGCTATTGTTCTGGGTGTGTCTGCAGGCCTAACAGTTCTGTTATGATTATGTAGGCCTAGCAGTTGTGCTATGGTAGGCCTAGCTAGTCTATGTAATCAGTGTTATTGAGTTTCTCAGCATGCTGTCAGAGTGAGGTCAGAGAAGACTTTACCACAACCACTTATACCTCAGCAGGCAGCTTTGAGAAGGATGTAATCACCTAGAAGACATCACCTTATTAATGAATAAGATGATACCAAGCAGCGAATAACAAAGTGTGTATGTATGCGTGTACGTGTGTGTGTACAATTGTACACGCATGATTATCTGAAATACAGAAATAGGCCATGACATTATTATGATGACAACAAAGATGGTAGGCTTATGAATGGAAGCAATAGCAGGCTCTTGCTATAAGAAGTGAAATAACAACATACCACCCAGACTATATTTGTATTGTCTATGTAAACAAAGCTAATTGGGCATACCTAACACTGTTTAAATCATAACAAGGAAACAAAGCATCAGTGACATTTTATCAGATTGGCCCATTCAGCAGCCCTAGCATAGCCAGACAGATTACCCGTGATACAAGTCATTATTTGACGTCCATCCATGTCTGAGGACGTCTGGAGATGACGTGGAAACTGGCCACTAGGGGCAACAGTGAGCGCTGTTAGCATCTGCCTCTGGTGCCAATGGTTGCGTTTTCGAATCCAGCAATAAAACATTTTTTTAAAAAGATGTTAGTTTTATGCCTATCCCAAACCTTAACCCTTACCTTAACCATTCAGAGTTAATACCTAACCGTAAGATTTTAGAGCAAATGCCTACATTTAACCCTAACCTTAAAAATGAGGAGTCAATCGCTTAATTTAACCTTAAACACAGAAATTGGACGTTTGGAAGAACTTCGAAATTTGACGTTTGAGAAACATGGATGAACATCTAATTCTGAAGTGAGACTGTGAGAGCTAGTTGCAGCATAGCATGCTGGTTTTGGCTCAGACACATCACTTTTGTTTGCAGCCAACTGTAATTGTTTTTAGATTTAGATTTTGCAGTTGACTTTTGAAATAGAGCAAATGTTAAACCCCCCTCCCTGTGTTTATATGATATGCATGTGTGTGTGTGTGTGTGTGTGTGTGTGTGTGTGTCTGCGTGTGCGTGTGTGTGTTTGTGTATATATATATGTGTACTCTACGTGTGTGTGTGTGTGTGTGTGTGTGTCTGTGTCTGTGTGCTCAAGCTGCATGTATGTTGTTGTACAACAAGCACTGGAGCAAGACTGGGCCCAGCTGTCAGGTCAGCGCAGTCACAACCAATAATACTTACACTCTCCCAGCTCCTTAATACACGCTCCATAACCGCTGCACTGCATACGGAGGGAGAACTGCCCCTTTTACAGAACAATACAGCCTCATCATCACCGTCTCCGCCCCTCTCTTATCTGCCTCTGAGGGCCCCCAGACCCCTTCACGGCCCCATGTGAACGGCTGCTAATCTTTGTGTATCTGTCAGATTTTCCCAATGAGCACCCCGACAGACACTCTCTCCCCTAGCTGTCCCCTAGCCTACCAGGGAATTAATCCATCGCCTCTGGTGGTGCTAGATTATATAGCCCAATCAATACTTATGGGGTTGAGAATACATAAAGTGGAAAAAGAGGACTAACTTGCTCTTTAAATGACAGATTTGATAGTGTTGTTGGCGTAACTCATGGTAAATATAGCAAACAAAAAAACTACTAAAAAAGCATGGTCATCATCAGTTCAGAGTTCACTAGTATACGTCATCAGAAACCCGCCTGGGCACGCACATTAGCAGCCTTTATATTAAACAATATGCGCATGGCTCATCGGGATCATTTGAGGGGATTGAAACGTTAAACGGTAGCCATCAGAGCATATATTAGAGAGGCCCTCCAGCCTGTCAAGTCAACCCTGGCTTCCCTTCCCACGCACCCCTAATGAAATGACTCTCTCTGCCAGTCAGCCCAGTACACTGGATTAGGAACACAGGCAGGAGAGTGTATATTCATGTATATATATATATATATATATATCATTATTATATAACGGAAAAGTGTCTGCATGCTATTCCCCAGGTCCCTTTAAGCCTGCCTGACCGGCAGAGCAGTCAGGCCCCGTGTGGGACGGCAGAAGAGGAAAATCACTTATGCTCTTAGCATCAAACAATAAATCCTGCAGTTATTTGCCACCATGTTTCATTAAATATTTGGAGAAGAAAACCCTGTGATTGATTTGCCTACGCTATTGACCTGCCATCGATTGGGGGCGTTTAGTAGGCCCAACTGAGATAAGGCTAAATGGTGGCTGAGCCCTCTGAAATATAAATAGTTAAGAACTACTACTCACATGTTCCTAGCAGTCAGATGGACTTTTCCCATGCCGATTGAGCTATGCTTGTGTTAGCCGAGTTGGCTTGAAACCATATAAATATTTTTAGAGCAACAATGTATGGTTTTTGCTATAAAGAATACACTATGCATGTACATATACGGTATAGGGAATACACTATGTAATGTAAGCGGTCAAGTTGGACCCCTAGTTGATATAGCCTGGTTTATTTCTCGAAAACATTCAAAGAAAGAAAGATAATGATATGTATAATCCTATTATGGGTTTGTAGAAAAAGAGTGTGGATTAAAAGTCTCTTCTTTGACATAAAAGCACAGTCATTAGCTTACCCTCCCCATGTCACCATATTCACTTTCAGCATGCATTCAATATTTTCACTCAGGCTACATTTTCATAATACAATGTTACTATACCAACTGGGTCACAGTGTATTTAACGGCGATACCAGGATGTATTTAGAAGAGGGGATTTTGATTGTCAAATTCTAAATGATAATGGTTAATAATGTTTCATAATGTTTCAAAAAAATCCTTATTCATTTGAAATATTTGTGTTAGTATTATCGATGCAAGTAGCTGCACCACTGGACTTAAATAAATGGATAAACCAAGTAGGCCAAAAAACATCCAAAAAGGTGCCTAAAAATGCTAGGTGTTCCTATTTCTAGAAGAGAGAGTAAAATAGGAGGGGGTGGCTAGAGGTGTGTGTCCAGACCCCCCCCTACTCTGTATCAGAGCCCCAGCATGCTTCACTCTGTGGCTTCAGGGATTCAGATTGCTATCAAGGGTTTATCAGTCTCATCTTGGAGCAGCATTGATCTCCAGCGAGAATCTAATCCCAGACGATGAAGTTCAATAACAACTCCATTACCTGAGAAGGCTCTGATTGGAGAGTTGTAATGCCAAGATTAGTAGGAGCCAGCCTGACCTGCCAACATTGATTTGCACTGAAAAATCACTTGTTCGAAAAGAGAGAGAGAGAGAGAGAGAGAGAACGTGTTTGCTCAGTAATTGAACAATTTTTCTTTTTTCTCCTCTACCTCCTTTTTCTTCTATTTCCCTCTCTGTTCTCCTTCGTTCCTCCTCACCCCATCGGCCCCTCTCCATTGATGACTTGCCTGTTTATGTTAGAGGTTACTTAGAGCTTGGCCACCTCC
>NC_059223.1:1238495-1248495 GCF_020615455.1 Coregonus clupeaformis | reverse complement strand
AACGCCAGGCCCCTAGTTCCCCGTTAACTCACTGTGCAGAGTGGGCCTCTCCTCCACTGCTTGTTTGTGCGTACATGCATGCGTTTGACAACCCTGAAGTTCAGCATCACATCCCCTTACCATCCTCTAGTTCCTGACAATACATCCCAGATATCAGGGATTGCCTCTGTTTACTCTGGCTGGTTGGACTTAAATGACTTGTTGTATTATTGATGAATTCATATGTGGTTACGTTATCGCTGTCTAGAGATGCAGGAAATGTCATTATCTTGTGATGTGAGGAGCTTTTTGATGGCAAACTTCAGTCTGATTATCCCTTCCATATTTACCTTGCCAGCAAAGAAACTAGATAACACACTTCCACTATTTTCTTTGTTGTTAGCTGTATGCATAACTAGCGCTATACCTATTGAAAAGGGAAAATGGTATTAAAGGCATGAAATGTATGAAATTCAAAATACGTTCAGGTTTAACTGTAATCTAATTTACATTTCCACATGCACTCGCCAATACCTTTGTCTTTTATTGCAGTCTTGGGACCACCATGTGCGGTTGGATAAATAAAAAAACAGAGAGGTCAAAGATCATTGTCAATTAGTACCTACGCAGATGAGCAATTACCAGTCACCAGTGTGGATGGAGATTGCACCATTTTTCATCAGCCAGCCTTGCTTTCAGACGCCACTGTGCTTTACATGCATGTCAGAGTCAGAAGCATGCAGCGGTGGGATATTGTAGTAGAGGCTGTTGGGGATGATTAGAGCTGTGTTCTTAGTTGCCATATTAAGGACAGACAGCTGAGGCCTGATTCGGCACATGAATACATATTTGGCTACACATAGTATTTCCATTCAGGGCTGTTTTTCATTGTCATCTTGAAAGGCAATTGTGTGTAAGGGTGTGTGAGAGTGTGATTGCATGTGTGTGTTTCTGTTTGTATCTTAAATGGTAGAGGTTCAAAAGGCCAGCCAAAAGGCTGTCTATTCACTCCTGCCTATCAATGCAGATGTATGAGATTTATCAATGTATCAGATTTGAACAATGCATCAGACATTCAGACAGCTTTCCCTACCAGTTCTGATTTAGTAATCATTGGCATATTCATTTCCAATGGGACTTCCGTCCCCACTCTACCTCCTATGTCATTCTGATTTGTGCCTCAGTGCTTACACTATAACAGGACCAGCACCCACAATGCATTGCAGGAGTGTACATAACTGCAGTATACAGAGGAGAGCTGTATGCAGAGTCAGACACAGCTTTCCTGTTGTGATTTTCTCTTTCTCTTTTTCCTTGGCAGGGTTAGTCGTGTCCACAGTGAAACCCTGGCTGACGAGCGTAGTGTCGGGTGCGTAGCAGACAGACGGTTGACACATACGCGCACGCACGCACACACACACACACTCGCACACACACACGCACGCAGGCACGCATGCATACACACACACGCAGGGAGGGCTGATGGCTGTCTGTGGCTGGGACCTGGGACAGGGTAGAGACCAGGGAGACGGGACAGGAGAAAGGCCTTCTAAATCAGCCAGCAATCCAAAGGCCTCCCATAAATCGTCCAAATGGGCTGGGGTGGGGAACGTAAAGCACACCTGCAAGACTTATGTAAGTCTTATTAAACCATAAATTGCTAACACCAGCCCCTTGCTGGAGCTGCTCCCCGCTAGAATAAATCTCAGAGTGCACTTGGTGTGATGAGAGAGGGAGAGAGACAGATAGAGGGAGGACAGAGAGAGAGAGAGAGAGAGAGAGAGAGAGAGAGAGAGAGAGAGAGAGAGAGAGAGAGAGAGAGAGAAGAAGGGAAAAGGACAGTGAAGGTAGGACAGCGTGGTGTAGCAGTTTGATGGTAGGCAGACAATAATAGTCTTTGATTGGGGCTAACAGCTTAACACCTTCACCAACTGCCTGAGGAGAGGGCTGAGGATGGGGGAGAGGAGGATGAGGAGGGAGATGAGGGAGAGAGGAGACATGAGGGAGAGGAGGGAGATGAGGGAGAGAGGAGACATGAAGGAGAGGAGGGAGAGGAGGGAGAGGAGGGAGAGGGGAGACGTGAGGGAGAGGAGGGATTTTGAGGGAGAGAGGAGACATGAGGGAGAGGAGGGAGATGAGGGAGAGGAGAGAGAGGGGAGACGTGAGGGAGAGGAGGGAGAGGAGGGAGAGAGGAGACGTGAGGGTGTGGAGGGAGATGAGGGAGATGTGAGGGAGAGCGGAGACGTGAGGGTGAGGACCAGGTCCAAGTAGTTCATGCTCACTAGACTGTTAGTGGTTCCATAATGTATTGTATATCATCCTCCTCCTCAATGTCCCCCTCCCCTGGTCCTGGCCCCGCCGCCACATTATGTGCCCTAATAACAGGGTCGGAGACTGTGTGTGGTGTGTGTGTGCCTGTGTGTGTAACACTGCCATGTTTGTCAGGGTAAAACTCTGAGTTCCAGCTCTCCTGTGCCTTGCCTGGTGAGTTCCCATCCCCACACACCCACGCTCTCCTCTCCTCCCTTCTACCTCTGCCTCTGAGGGGCCGGGGCCCCTGAATTAAACATCAAAGCACACAGGAGCGCCCGCATCAACTGCCATAAAACACACACACGGCACAGGGTGGGAGGCGGAGGGAGGATATTCAGATGGGAAGAGCAGGTCAGCAGATCGCTCATACACACACTTTCAAAGCAGATTCATTTGTTCACAAAATGGGCGATGTTGTGAGCGAGGTTATTGATTTCCGCATGCCATCTGTCTTCTCCCAGGCTTTGGCTAGCTTTCTACTGGCACTGCTGCCACTCCCATATAGTGTCTCTGTTCAGGTAGACTGAGAGGACAGTACACATAGCTTTCTACTGGCACTGCTGCCACTCCCATATAGTGTCTCTGTTCAGGTAGACTGAGAGGACAGTATATACCAGCAGGTAGAATACAGATACAGTAGATGAGACAAAGGTGAACATAGTTTTTTCCTTTTTACCAAGGCTGTGTTTTCATTAATTATACAGGGACTCGTCAGTTAAAATACTTACAATAACTAGTTCCAATTGTTGAAGATGATTGATGCTTGTGCTGCCATGGTGCATGATGGTAGATATGGTTGTTGGGCCAACATCAGGGTTTTGTGACTCCCCCATCTCCCTGGGCTGAAATCACAGTGTATCTCAATGTGGAGGTACGTGGTGTGGGGAAATACAGAACGTCGGAAGATGAAGTCAGTTTACTCGTCACAAATAGATGTTTGTCCAAGAAATGACGTGAGACTGTGATATCTGGTTGTTCAAACATCCAGCTAATGGTACAGCTGCTGCTGTGGGTTTTTCACTACACACACACATACACACACACACACACACAGTCTTGCACAGATAACCTTGTGGGGACATACAATTCAGTCCCATTCAAAATCCTATTTTCCCTAACCCATACCCTAACCCTAACCCTAACCTTATCCCTAACCCTAACCTTAACCCAAAAACCTAACCCTAACCCTAACCCTAACCTTAACCCAAAAACCTAACCCTAACCCTAACCCTAGCTCTTAACCCAAACCCTAAATCTAACCCTATCTCCTAACCCTAAACATAATTCTAACCCTAACACTAATTCTAACCTTAACTCTAAACCCCCTAGAAATAGTATTTGACCTTGTGGGGACCAACAAAATATCCCCAGTTGGTCAAACCTTTCTTGGTTTACTATTCTTGTGGGGACTTCTGTTCCCCACAAGTATAGTTAAACATGTCCACACACACACACACACACACACACACACACACACACACACACACACACACACACACACCAGTGTCCCTTTCTGTTTGCGCTTGTGGAGGGCACATGTGACTGAGCCAATTAGCCAGAAGACGGTAAACAGCCTTTTTGAGGTGATGTAGCTGAGTTGTTATATTTGAAGTAGAGCATATGCATGCTGCTGTGGCATTAGGGCAGATTGAGGATGTTTGTGCCGTGTGTCTGTGCTCCGCCTATGTGGCGTATACACACAGCTTTGGGTTATAAAAGGTTTTTTTGTTACCTTTCTGTGTGTCAGTGTCACAGGCGTGTCAGTCTCAGGGTTAGTGCTGAGCAGCAGCAGGGGGGGAGTGCACATTGATCTTCCTGTAGAGTACAGATACTGTCATTTAACTTTCTACTGAGGTGCTGCTGGGGAGAGATACTGCTGGGGGAGGTAATGCTGGGGAGAGGTTCTGCTGGGAAGAGATACTGCTGGGGAGACGGTACTGCTGGGGAGAGGTACTGCTGGGGAGAGGTACTGCTGGGGAGAGGTACTGCTGGGGAGAGGTACTGCTGGGAGAGGTACTGCTGGGGAGAGGTACTGCTGGGGAGAGGTGATGTGTGCTGCCCTTGAAAATAGCCCCAGAATTTATTGATGTATTTTATGCATTCTAATTAGTTGGGAATATGGACAGGAGTATGCTGTCTTGTAATTGGTTTACATTTGCTACGCTAACGTCATGGCTCTTGACATATTAATAATAAATACTGTCTATCTATAGTCGTTGAATGATATAATCACAAGATAATAATCAGATAATTATTCAGTCTAACAGATGGATGGCGGTGAGATGAAGAGGTGGGTCTTCTTTGAGTCCTCATTCTTCAATTAAACTCACTTAGTCTGTGTATAAAGGTCTCATTAATTCCAGTGACACCCAGACTTCCAAACACACTCCACTACACAACACTGTCACGGTTCAGACAGACGACAAGAGGACCACAATTGCGTCACACCAGAAAGTTTATTTAAACTTAAGGGGAAAGGGATGTAGGGAGTGAGTGAAGGCTCCAGGGGTTATCCCGTCCGATGTGCTGGGTCTGTGCCTCCCCCCAGTGGCAGCGATGCGTCCGATGACGCCGGTGGTTGGTGGTCCAGAAGTCCTGGGGGGGGGAGGAAACACAGACACAACGGGGCGGAATGAAACCAGGCAGCAGTACAGTTCAAGGGAAATCCAAAATACGTAGTAGCAAGGCAGAAGGCTGGTCAGAGTTACCGGGATTGAAGAGTAGTCAGGAGTCGTAATGGCAGAAGCAGGTCTGGATCTCCTGAGGCAGAAGAGTATCCAAAAACCAGGCAGGTCCGGGGGTCACAAAACCAGGGTGAGCCAGAAGCGCGAGCAAACAGGTTCCGGGTGTGAGCTTTGCAGACGAT
Organism: Coregonus clupeaformis; assembly: GCF_020615455.1. NCBI lineage: Eukaryota > Metazoa > Chordata > Actinopteri > Salmoniformes > Salmonidae > Coregonus > Coregonus clupeaformis. The sequence goes on along the minus strand of NC_059223.1, from coordinate 1,243,337 downwards.
CTGACAAAGGAGAGCTGAAAGACAGGGCTATAAATACTGGGAGAGGTTAGTGGGTAATGCAGCGCAGCTGGCAGAGTAATTAGAGCCGAGCAGAGCAGGGACAGGTGGAGCTAGTTAGGCTGAGTAGAGAGAGTGGTGAGCAGAGTGGAAGAAAATAAGGTGGTAACCCGGTGGAGTGAGAGGCTCATGACAGAACCCCCCAAGGGACGGCCCCAGAAGTCCCAAGAGCAACACCACGCCGGGCGGGAGGAGGGGAGCCGGAGGAGGGCTAGAACTCCTCCGAACGGTCCGAGTGAACGTCCTCATCCTCGGAGGAAGCCGGAGGGCCGTGGTCGGGAGATGGGACAGGTCCCGAGACCGGATCAGGCACAGGACAGGAAGCCGAGCGGGCAGGACGGTTAGAGACCCCTCTGGGGCGGCCCCTACGGATTGCAGGTTGATCAGGATGCCGTTGGTGGAAAGCGGTGATGAGAGTCCTATCCACAATCCGACTAGCTGGCACCCAGGTCCTTTCCTCAGGTCCATAGCCCTCCCAGTCAATGAGGTACTGGAGACCCCTACCCCTCCGTCTGGACCGAAGCAGGCGGCGGACGGTGTAAACCAGACCACCTTCGACGAGCCGTGGAGGAGGAGGACAAGGCGCAGCAGGGACCAGCGGACTCCTGGGCACCGGCAGGGGCTGCAGCAATCCGGCTGGGGGCTGGCAGGACGACTTGTGTTGGTTGCAGATGGGGCAGGCTTGGACGAATCCCGTACATCCTTCCTCAGAGAGGACCACCAGAACCTCTGGGCGAGCAGGTTGTAAGTGCGGGTGGAGCCAGGGTGACAAGCTAGGCGGGAGTCATGTCCCCACTGAACGACCTGGGACCTCAGGTCTTCGGGGACAAAAAAGGCGGTCAGCTGGGCAAGTGCTGGGACCTGGCTGGTTACGGAGAGCCTCCAGCACCTGTTCCTCAACAGCCCAGGTCAGAGCTGCAACGATGCAGGGACTTGGCAGAATCGACACAGGGTCCTTGGAGGGGTCAGGAGCGGAGTTAGTAGGTACTGGCCGAGGGGGTAGTGCGGCGGCAAGCAGGCAGGTTCGGTGGCAGTCCTCTCCCCACTCCCTGATCACCCCGGTCACCCAGTCGAGCTGAGGGTTGTGCCGAGCGGAGCCATGGGTAACCCAGGATGAGGGGTTGGCCTGGAGAGGGGAGCAGGTGAAACTGGATAGTTTCTTGATGGTTTCCGGACAGACCCATCGAGACCGGGGCCGTGACATGAGTGACCGATCCGAGTAAGTGTCCGTCCAGTGCCCGGGCAGGAATAGGAGGTGTCAAACGGAGGTTCTCCAGTCCCAGTTGGCGTGCCAGCTTGATGTCCATTATGTTGGCTTCGGCGCCAGAATCCACCAGAGCAGCCAGGGTGTGAGTTGAGTCAGGGAGGCGGAGGTGAACTTGCAGCAGGGGTTTGCGGTCGGAGGACTGGATGGTCATTGAACTCAACCGGACTCCCCTATGCCCGGTGAGCTTCGGCCCTTAAAGGGCAGGTTACCACACGATGTCCATCACCTCCACAATAGAGGCAGAGGTTTGAGGTGGAAGCGTCGCTGGCGCTCTGCAGGAGTGAGAGAGGCTCGCCCAATCTCCATAGGCTCAGACTGATCAAGCTGACCTGGGTGAGTGGCAGTAGATGACAGGAACCCAGTCGGATCTCTCCGAATGCCGGTAGTAGGTGGACCTTGGCGCCCCCCTCTCACGACGACGGGTCTGTATCCTACTGTCGATCCTGACAGTCAGTGCGATGGCTTCATCAAGAGTGGAAGGCAGTTCCTGGGAGACCAACTCGTCCTTGATATAGTCAGCCAAACTATGGAAGAACGCGTCCACCAACGATGGTGTGTTCCAAGAACTTCGTCTAGCCAGGGTTCGGAAGTCGATGGAATGGTCTGCGACTGTACGTCTGCCTTGTCGAATACTGAACAGTTCACGAGACGCCTCTGCGGTTGGTGAATCCAGGTCAAACACCTTCAGCATCTCCTCAGCAAACAGGTCGAAGGTTGCACATGCGGGGGTTTGACGTTCGAACTCTGCTGTTCCCCAGAGTCGAGCTCGGCCCGTCAGGTGAGTGATGGCATACCCAACCTTAGCCCCCTCCGTGGCGAAGGTCCTTGGCTGCAAGGAGAACTGAAGTCGGCAGCTAGTCAGGAATGGCCGGACCTGGGTTGAATCGCCGTTGAACCGCTCGGGGTTTCCAATCTTGGGTTCCGGAGCAGCGGCTGCAATGACCGGGGCAGGTAACTCGGGGGCAGGGCTGGTGGGCAGACTGGCTGGGGTCAGGTTGGTGAGGAGTTGAATGATCATGGCGAGTTGTTGTTGCTGCTGCTGGGACTGCTGCTGGTGCTGCTGGAACTGCTGATGCTGTTGGTAGCCGGCCTGAAGCAGAGAGGTGATGTCGCCGCTCATGCGGCCTAGCTCTCTCTCAGTGTGTTCCAGGCGTAGCATGGCGGTGGGTTGCTCAGGTTCTTCGGTTTCCATGTCGGGGGAAGTGTGCGCTGGGTCCATGATGGTCAGATCGTACTGTCACGGTTCAGACAGACGACAAGAGGACCACAATTACGCCACACCAGAAAGTTTATTTAAACTTAAGGGGAAAGGGATGTAGGGAGTGAGTGAAGGCTCCAGGGGTTATCCCGTCCGATGTGCTGGGTCTGTGCCTCCCCCAGTGGCAGCGATGCGTCCGATGACGCCGGTGGTTGGTGGTCCAGAAGTCCTGGGGGGAGGAAACACAGACACAACGGGGCGGAATGAAACCAGGCAGCAGTACAGTTCAAGGGAAATCCAAAATACGTAGTAGCAAGGCAGAAGGCTGGTCAGAGTTACCGGGATTGAAGAGTAGTCAGGAGTCGTAATGGCAGAAGCAGGTCTGGATCTCCTGAGGCAGAAGAGTATCCAAAAACCAGGCAGGTCCGGGGGTCACAAAACCAGGGTGAGCCAGAAGCGCGAGCAAACAGGTTCCGGGGTGTGAGCTTTGCAGACGATCTGACAAAGGAGAGCTGAAAGACAGGGCTATAAATACTGGGAGAGGTTAGTGGGTAATGCAGCGCAGCTGGCAGAGTAATTAGAGCCGAGCAGAGCAGGGACAGGTGGAGCTAGTTAGGCTGAGTAGAGAGAGTGGTGAGCAGAGTGGAAGAAAATAAGGTGGTAACCCGGTGGAGTGAGAGGCTCATGACAAACACAGAAATGGAGAGGTGCTCATACATCCCTATTTCGCTGTGATATTTCTCTATGTCGAGAGGCAAAATGATCTCCTAATGTGGGTTAAAACCAGAAAAAATGGACAGCCATCATGTGTGGTTGTGGTGGTGGAGTGGTTCTATGATGGGGAGATCAGTCTTGTTTTTATCCAATCTCTGTGTAGAGATAATCACTGGTTGTCCCAAACACCTGCGCTTCGATTGGCCTGACTTGCCACCCAAATGAGCGCAATTAATGACAATTACCCCCTATGTGTCAACACAGAGACATTAACGAATAGGAAACTAGGGTTGCATCCCAAATGGCACCCTATTCCCTATAGAATGCACCACTTTTGACTAGAGCCCTATCAAAAGTAGTGCACTATATAGGGAATAGGGTGCCATTTGGAGAGACCAGGCATTTGTCCTCCAAGTAAATATGTAATGATTACCTCTGTAAAGCAGCATGGTTGGGGTAGGTTGGTGAGGTGAGGCTCACTACCAGGGCAATCTATTTGTGTTTGCATCAGCTCAATGGTGGCTGGTTAAGCAGGCTGGACAAAGCAGAATGGATGGACTTTAGTCTCTGGTGCAGCCGGGCTAGGTGGAGGGGAGCAGTAACTAGACTAGAGGTGTGTGTATGGGATTTCTCATCATATAATGATCAGAGTGGACGCAATGGTCCAGAAATGGTTTCTACACAGGTGTCTGGTTGTATAGACAATGCTTTTGTAGTTTTATTCCACCTTGACTGTTTTTCTAGTATCAAATCAAATCAAATGTTATTGGTCACATGCGCCAAATACAATAGGTGTAGACTTTACAGTGAAATTATTAATTACGAGCCCATTCCCAACAATGCAGAGTTTAAAAAGTAAGACAAATATTTGCTAAATAAAAAGTAAATAGTAATAAAAACAATATTGAGGCTATATACAAGGAGTACCAGTACTGAGTCAATGTGCAGGGGTATGAGGTAGTTGAGGTAATTGAGGTCATACAAGTAATTGAAGTAATAGTATGCACAATATTTCAATAGTTATGCAGCTCCATGGTTGAACTATATTTAATAAAGGATTTATAATTGTTTAGTCCTTCATGGGTATTGTATGGAAAGGTGTTTACAAATAGTTTACAAATTGCTTCATATTCTTACACATCGTTGTCAATATCACTCAATCCATAATTCATTCTGCACAGTAATGCTTATTTGACTGCATGGTGGCAGTACTTGGCTGTTGGAAGCGCCCTGTATGTAAATAGTGTTGTCTGTAAGGGCAGTGTAGGGCCTGGTTCTGAGCCTGTTTCCCATGTGGGAGAACTCTCTCAGGTGCAGAAGTCAACTCTAACCCCCTTTCTCCTCTTGTGGGCTTAGCCCCCGTCCCCCTCCATTCCCTCTCACCTAGCATTAGCATAAATACATTAAAATGTGAATAGGAATTAATTTGGACTTTCCCCTCCATAGGAATTAATGGAAGTTTGTACAGCGTCTCCTCTCTCTCAGACGTCGACAGCGGCGGCTCGGTGGCGGGCTCACTCTCTCCTCAACAGTCCATAAATATTAATATTAATACGGCATTGCATTTAAAGGTAGCGCTTGGGTAAAGCGTATACAGAATATTATT
>NC_059223.1:1218495-1235995 GCF_020615455.1 Coregonus clupeaformis | reverse complement strand
TTTCAAATGAAGGCAAGCTGTGCCCGGCTCTTTCATAAAGTGCTCCAACCCTCTCCATTTTTCCTCAAACAAAATGCATTACAACGGTAATTTTGTGACTGTTAAGATAACTAGCGTTAACAAGCACTTAATTAAATTGTACAATAAATAGCCGTCTGCAGCCTTATCTCTCCTCCAGAGCGGCGGCGGTAGGAGGCTCCAATGCTCAGACCGGCTGTTCCCCAGCTCGTTTGCAGATTAATTGCTTTTCTGTCTGGCGAAAGCTGCCTCTTCTGCAGCCAGATCGTAAATAGCCAGATAGGGAGTTTATCAATCAGGGGCTCTACCTCACTGATCTCCTCATCCACACACTGCCTGCCTATCTGTCTGCCTAGGCCTCTCTCTCATCCACACACAGAAACACAACACAGGCTGCCATTACCACAGAACACTGATTAGTAGAGGGCTGTGTTTTGTTTGTGTGTTCCTGCAGTTGTGCATTGGCTTATATGTGTGTTTTCTCTACATGTTTGTCTACGGAAGTAGCTAACAGGGGGATTGGTTGTACATTCCTGAATGTTTTCATAACCTGTATTCGGCACTGCATTTATGTCCCGTCTGTATACGTAGGCCTACGTATTTATAAATTTTTATGGGTTGAACATTTGTGTTTCATTTATGTGTGTACTGGGTGTGTACAAATGGGCCTAGAGTGTATCACAGGGGTTAATCAAACACAAGCTGAACGTAAACCCAGCCGGGGCTCTGTGAGACATGAGAGAAGTGACTGGTAGTATTTACTGTAATAAAAGTTAACAGCGGTCAGTCAAACCCCTCAGGATCACATTACTCCTCAGACATCTGGCTGCACAGAGCTACCAACCTACCTACCTCCTCCTAGGGTTTGTCCCAAATGACACCCTATTCCTTTTATAGTGCACTACTTTTGACGAGGGCCCATTGGGCTGTAGTCAAAAGTAGTTCACTACGTAGGGAATAGGGTGCCATTTGGAATGCAGGCGTCCTTCTAGCTGCTTTATGGACTTTGTCCTCAGAGAGCAACCTGTGTGAAGTTGAACTCCTTGTTTTCAAAAGGGAGAAAAGAAAACACGTAAAAGCAAACTTCCCTGGATCAGCTGCCCCCTGAAGCCGTCCTTTGCCTGTGTCCCACCCTTAACCCTTCGGGTGATAAATCTGCCCTGAGTTACTGTGTGTGTGTGTGTGTGTGTGTGTGTGTGTGTGTGTGTGTGTGTGTGTGTGTGTGTGTGTCTGTGTGTTTGTGTGTGTGTGTGTGTGATTGTGTGGGGGGGTCTGGGGGAAGACCCCCATGCAGGACGACCCCTGTCTGTACTACACAACACATCCTGTTAGTGTCGTTAACACAGTCATATTTCATGTCATGACAACACATGTTCACCTACATTTTGTAGTGATTTAGTGAGTCAACATTTACATACTAGCTACTTTTTATTAGATGTCGATGCAACATTGCTGTATGTACTGCAATTATCTATGTATGTTTCAATAGAAATAATGAAAACAAGCTGTTAGTGTATCTGTGTCAGGATTGTGATAGTTAGTAAACCTAGTTATTTTCCTTTATAGGTTCTAGGATCCCAGGCCACACCAACACAGACAGAGTCAGAGGTAAGTACAACATATTCACTCTGTGACATATCTGCAGTAAGTTCTAGAAAGCTGGAATGTGTACCCCCTGAAATCAGTCCTTCCAAAAAGAGTAAAAAGCTATGTCACAGTGTGCTCCAATCTAGAGAACTTGACTCTGTAAAATAAACATTAATTTGCCAGAAAGGTTTAAACAAACATATTCTTGCTCTTGTCACATAGATTTCCCATGACACCGCCACAGTCACTTTGTTTCCACCACTTTGTTTTAGTGTTGAATGACTATGGGAAATTTAAAATGATATTTGGAGAGCTGCTGTTTGTGTGTGTGAGTGGCATGGGCCCCAAGGCCCATGAGGGCCCCTCGGTTCAGTAGCTTCAGCCTTTACACTGTGTGAAAGGGGTGTCAGATTTGTTAGTGGCTAGCCTAATGCTATAGCTGTTGGCTAATGCTAGTGGCTAGCCTAATGCTATAGCTGTTGGCTAATGCTAGTGGCTAATGGTAAGGCTAAAGCTAAGGCTAGGGCTAAAGCTAAGGGCTAACCTCCAGGGGTACCCTCCTGGGTCAATGGGTGGACAGGACAGGCCTGGTGGTCTATGGGGCCTGTGGGCAGTCTGGCAGGGAGATCAGAGAGGAGCACCATCCTCCAGCAATGCTACAGTTATCAGACTCACTTTGGAATGATTTATAATGTGGGAACATGACAAATGTTGTTGTAAGTGAGCTAGCGAGGCGGCTGGCTGGGGGAGGCTGAGGGAGGGAGGTTTAGGATGGCTCTGTCAGTTCCAGGCCTGGAAGCTTCACAGGGGGAGAATAACAGAGGGACAGCCCTGGGAGCACTGATCAGAGGGAGCGGGAGTCCTGTGCACTCCCCGTCGTAAATCAGCAGCCCTACAGGACCCCAGACACCGTGCCATCGGCCCCCAGCCCACGCTCCTCTCCTCCTCACTTCCACATTCTCCTAGCGTCCACAGGGAGTTGTGCTCTGGGTTGTGTTCAGTGGGTGGAAAAAGTTTTCAAACACAGTGAAACAGGGACAGAGATTTTTGCTATCTTTTGCAAAACGTTAGCTACGGTGTACCCTACTGAATACAAACCTGCTCTTTGGAACCTTACTTTTTGGGTAGTTTCTCTCTGTTGATATCTTCTTTCCAGATAGTTGGCCCTGTATTTGTTCTCTCAGTGAATGACTAGCTATGATACTGTTGCCTCTCTGATTATTTTCAGAGACAATAAAGCTCAACTCATCCTTTCTCATCGTTACCCTGTGTTGTGACAGTAAGAACGGATAGAATCAATACCAATATCAATAGCAGCTAAGTGGGTCAACAGGGAAAGACAACTCATCTTTTAAGGAGCTCAGGGAGCACTGGAGATTCTGGAAATAGATTGAAATGGAAAACAAAAGAACATTGAAGCAGTTATAACAAAAGTAATTTTTCTACTCTGTTATCGTACCAAGAAGAGGAAATGAAGTTCTGAATGGCTGTTATGAAAGTCATTGCTTCTACACACAACACCATCTCCACCCACACACACACACACACACACACACACACACACACACCGGTCCCCGTACGCCTGCATCCTGCGTTGCGTCTCACCTGTCACAGTGGAGATGCTGGCGGTGGATGATTTGTGCGTCCATGTTCCTGTATAAATTCCCCCGGCCTCCACCGACAGTAATTCAACACAGAGTATATTTTCCATAAATAATTTGCTGCTCATTGATTTCCAATGCAGGGAAGAAATATGCTGGTCCCTACCTCTGGGGGCTAGGGATGTATCAGGTGCTCAGTTTGTGGTGAAAGTTGTGACAGGCAGAGAACCATATCTCGCGATCACATGTCCTGGCCCTTATTTATGGCTGTTCAGAGGCCCACTCATCAGGGCCATAGGCGTCATTAAGGAACAGCCAGGGGGTAGCACAGGGAACTGGAGACTATGCAGGGGCCATGGAGCTCACCTCTGGCCCTCAGCTTCCAGCCCCCAGCCTGAACCTGCCCTGGCCCTGCTTCATTCAGTCCTTAGACTGGCTCTTGGATACAGGAGGGACAATGACGTCAACTAGATAAATTATAGAGGTCAAAGGTCAGTGGTTAGAGGTTAGAATCAGTGTCTCTTTGCCTATTTTTCACCCTCCGTTTCCTGAAGTCTAGTGGCCACTAGTGCAGGAGTGTCTCCTCTAGCCTTTTCTGTCATCAGGTAACTTGTTGTTGGCCATTTTGCATTGGTGGCACCTCCTGACGGATCATTGATCATTCTGTGGATTGTGGGGTGTTTTGGGGTGTTTGTTGGCACCTCAGAGGAGAAGAGCAGGACTTGATGAGTCCTAATTGGCCTGTCCCTCGTCAGGACTCATTAGCTGCTCTTTTAACACTATCTGATGGTGTGACTTTATCACACTTAGACCTGGTTAATGCTGTGTGTGTGTGCGCATGTGTTTATGTGCGTGCATATATTGTGTTGTTGAATGGAAGTGTTATCTGTACTCACCCTAGGTGTGGCAGTGGCTCCCTGATCAATAGGGATAAAGCCCACTGGAGAGGGGCTCACTCTCACACCATTCATAATGCTCTTCTGTTCTTCATTCACACTTTACAAACGCATTAAAGACCTTGATCACTCATCTTATTCTCACCTGTTTTAAACACAGCTGACTATTAGTCTGACCAGTATAGTAATAATATAGAATTAGGCAGATTATAAGAAAAGGTCTCCACTTGACAAGACTCCAAGACCCCTCACTACGAGGACCTCAGTATAAAGACTGTAAGGGTATTGGCATATTGTTAGCACCATTAGCATGTGGGCAGACACAAGGTGCGGCCCAAATGACACCCTATTCCCTATATAGTGCACTACTTTCTGGTCAAAAGTGAATAGAATGATATTTGGGACGCAACCACTGACACTGATACCATTCCCATAATGCATTGCCATCCCTGTTCCGTGGCATCTGAGTGACAGACGTTGAGACGCCTCCGGCACGGCGGTGAGAATTGGTGCGGACGTGGCGGGGATCCGTGGAATTTGCCGCTGACGCTCACTGACGGCTCTTGGAGGGCTAGGGTGTCACTCCACTGACGAAACCTCCACTAAGAGCTTTTAATTTTAAACCCTGAGTCTCCCGTCACCCCCAAGTAACTGGATCCCCCTCGCATGGCTACGCTCCTAAATATACATGTATGTATTTACAGAGGGACATACAGTGGGGGTTCCCTGGTGACTTCATCAGGAGGATATGATGGATGTTAACTAATGGGATAGTCTGCGTTTGTGGATGTGAGTCTGTGTGCGTAGTCAGGGCCCCTTTGCGTTGGTGTAAATCAGTGTCCTTTATTTGGATCTTGTTTTGGGAGGGATCTCAGAGATATAATACCCCTGTGTTGCTGCCCCAGCGAGGCTATCTTAAGACTCCACATGGTGGTCTGGCATCCACTGCTCCCCCCTGGGCTCGGGGGGCTGGGGCTGGGCCAGGGCAGGCAGTGGGATGGGATGGGAGAGACGCCTGTGGCCCAGGGTTACCCTAACCACCCTCCTACCCCCTCCTCTCTACTCCTACCTCCTCCCTTTGGATGGCATAGGCCCTGTAACAGATCTAGATAAGCAGTCCTCAAACTTGGCCATGAAACTGCAGCTACAGTGATACTACAATACTTCACTTCGATGTGCCCTTCAGCAAGACACTTAACCCTAATTGCTCCAGGGTCAGCTGTTGATAATGGCAGACCCTGACTGTGACCCTACTCTCCAAGGGTTTCTCAGGGGGAGTTGGGACATGCAAAAAACACATTTTTAATTCACACTTGTGTACAATACATACTTTTATTTGTGTGAAATAGGACAAATATAAGCACCCACCTAATTATTAAATGACTAATGGCAGGATGACTGGCATGTGTGATGGTAGCATGCACGATCATGCGCTGTGAATGACAGGCTGCTCTTCTCTTCTCCAAGGCTGGGTGTTGGGCTGCATGGTGCTGGGGGGATAAGCTAAGCGGGCTGCTGCTCTGCTCTGAGGCTGTGTCTGTGTGTGTGTGTGTGTGTGTGTGGGGGGGGGGATCCTGGCAGCTCCTGGGGTTGTGGCAGATGGTTGAGGGCCAGGCAGAGCCTCCTGGCCGGGCCTGTCTTTGACCTGCAGCAGGGGGAGGAGGAGGAGAGCTTCTGGGAGACCATGCCCTGACTTTTACTTCCATCTCCCATCTCCTCCCCCATCAGCACTAGGCTGGCTGCCTAGCTCCCTCCTCCCTCCCACAGGTTATCCCTCAGATCGGGGCACCAGGAAATGACTGTCTCTCTGATGGTGCATGTACAGTGCCTTCAGAAAGTATTCACACCCTTTGACTTTATCCACATTTTGTTGTGTTATAGCCTGAATTTAAAATGGATGAAATTGAGATGTTGTGTGACAAGTGGAATTTTGTTTTTAGAAATGTTTAGAAATGTTTAAAAATGAAAAGCTAGAATGTCTTTAGTCAACACATATTCAACCCCTTTGTTATGGCAAGCCTAAATAAGTTCAGGAGTAAAAATGTGCTTAACAAGTCACATAATAAGTGCAATAATAGTGTTTAACATAATTTTGGAACGACTACCTTATCTCTGTACCCCACACATACAATTATCTGTAAGATCCCTCAGTCGAGCAGTGAATTACAAACACAGATTTAACCACAAAGACCAGGGAGATTTTCCAATGCCTCGCTAAGAAGGGCACTTATAGGTAGATGGGTAAAAAAAAAGCAGACATTGAATATCCCTTTGAGCATGGTGAAGTTATTAATTACACTTTGGATGGTGAATCAATAAACCCATTCACTACAAAGACACAGGCGTCCTTCCTAACTCAGCTACCAGAGAGGAAAGAAACTGCTCAGGGATTTCACCATTAGGCCAATGGTGACTTTAAAACAGTTACAGAGTTGAGAAAACTGAGGATGGATCAACATTGTAGTTACTCCATAATACTAACCTAAATAACAGAGTGAAACGAAGGAAGCCTGTACAGAATACAAATATTCAAAAACATGCATCCTGTTTGCAATAAGGCACTAAAGTAAAACTGCAAAACATTTCCTGAATACAAAGCGTTATGTTTGGGGCAAATCCCACACAACACATCACTGAGTACCACTCTTCTTATTTTCAAGCATGGTGGTGGCTGCATCATGTTATGGGTACGCTTGTCATCAGCAAAGACTAAGGAGTTTTCTAGGATGAAAAGAAACAGAATACAGCTAAGCACAGGCGAAATCCTAGAGGAAAACCTGTTTCAGTCTGCTTTCCAACAGATGCTGGGAGACAAATTCACCTTTCAGCAGGACAATAGCCTTAAACATAAGGCCAAATATACACTGGAGTTGCTTACCAAGACGACATTGAATGTTCCTGATTCACCTAGTTACAGTTTTGACTTAAATCGGCTTGAAAATCTATGGCAAGACTTCAAAGTAGCGGTCTAGCAATGATCAACAATCAATTTGACAGAGATTTAGCTTTTTTTGAAAGAATAATGTGCAAATATTGTACAATCCAGGTGGGCAAAGCTCTTCAAGAGTTTCTCAGAAAGACTCACAGCTTTAATCGCTGCCAAATGTGATTCTAACATGTATTGACTCAGAGGTGTGAATACTTATGTAAATGAGATATTTCTGTATTTCATTTTCAATACATTTGATAACATTTCTAAAAACATGTTTTCACTTTGTCATTATAGGGTCTTGTGTGTAGATGGGTGAGAGAGAAAAAATATCAATCCATTTAAAATTCAGGCTGTAACACAACAAAATGTGAAATAATTCAAGGGGTATGAATAGTTTCTGAAGGCACTGTACATGTTCACCTGTAGTGGATGTTGTTCGAGGATTTCTAATACTACAGGGTTTGTAAAACATTACTGTCATTTCCTCTACTGTAAATTCTAGTGTGGACAGACGTTTGTGACCAGCCCACAGTCTGTTAGTGAGAGAGTAGCATCAGAATAGAGGAACAGTTTCAACCTCCTCTCTGCACCTACCTGGGTGAAAGAACACCCCGCCTCCTCCCCTAAGTGTGATGCGGCATTAGGCATCAGGCCTGGCTGAGATAGAGAGACAGAGGGAGAGGAAAAAGGAGGTGGTTGTAAAGTGAGGAGCGTAGCGTGTCCTGGAGGATCTAATAAGCAGGTTGAGGCTGATAAGACTAAGCTGTCCCTCTGGCTCTGGGGAGGGAGGGAGACTCAATGTTTTTATTCCATCTCTTCTTCTTCCCAGAAACAGCAGAGGCACCTCAGTTGCCGCTGCGGTGGAAAAGAGGAGTGTGTGTGTGTGTGTGTGTGTGTGTGTGTGTGTCAGGGCTCAGGCCTGCTCCTGTCCTCTGGGAAGAAAAGAGAGAAAAGACATTGACCTTGCATTATTTATATTTAGTGGTATTGGCTGAGGCAGCCGCCGCTTCCCATTGTGTCTTCATAATGAGGAGTAGGATTGAACAGGAGGGAGGGAGGGAGGGAGGAAGGTAGAAGAAACATCACTGAGAGGAGGGGAGGAGGAGGGGAGGAGGAGGGGAGGCTGGTCAGTGTGTTTGTCTCGTTACTGAGGTTGGGGGTCCAAGCTGTTAAATGAACAAGGAGAGAGGAGGGGATGCCCCAAGGGGGTATGTGTTGAACAGGTACAACACACGTACATGCACACACACACACATGCATGCATGCTCGCAGACACACACACACTCACTCATGTGCACATGCACGCACGCACACACACACACACACAAACACACACACAAACACACACACACACACACACACACACACACACACACACACACACACACACACACACACACACACACACCACACACGCACACACACACACACACACACACACACACACACACACACACACTCCCTCCCTCCCTCATATGTCCTGTCTGGTGAGAGAGGGGGGCCTGTGCCTGTTAAGGTGTTAACAGTCTGAGTGAATAGGAGGGAAGGGCAGGGTCAGCTATCATTTCCTGAGCTTCACGTTGATTTTCTTATGGCAGCCGGGGGCCAGGGGAGGTATGGAGTGAGGGAGAAGAAGAAGGAGAGGAACACATTAAAGCATGGTTCAGTCAACCAGTTAGTGGTAAAGGAGTTACACTGTCTCTTAACTGTGTCAAACTGCCAATGTAAGGTGACATGCAGTGTGGAATGTGTTTCATGATACATTGACCCTCTCACACACTTTCTCTCTCTTTAAACCTCCCCCTTCTCACACACACATAGACATACTCCTCTAAGCAGGGCTTAGATATGGGGGCTCAAATCCACCTACTTCCGTCAGTCTTCTGTAACAGATATGGCCTGTATCATTAAAACTCAGCGTTATGCCACTGTGGTCCTCCCCTTTACCTTTGACCCCTCCAGTACATGTTTGGCTCATCCACTGTCAGTTTCTCATTTAATTACATATATTTGACATACACAGTCTCACCCCATCATTACCCTGGCTGTCTGTCTCCCCCCCTCCCCCTCATCAGATCCTGTTCCCTGTTCCACCCCACTGCTGAGAGTTGTGTTTGTGTGTGAGAGGGTGTGTGTGTGTGTGTGAGAGAGAGAGGCTCCTCATGCACCCCTCTCTCTCTCTGTATGCCTGGGATGTGGAGATTTGTATGGCGTGTTAGTCACACTCAGTGTTATCAGAATCTCTATGATGAGCATAAGCATAGCCTGAGGGGACCAAGGGGAGTGTCACAGATGGTACAGTGTCAGGGTCCCTGAGAAGGTTTTAGGCTCTCAAAAGAGGCCCTCATCCCCTTCCCTCTGTGCCCCCTTGTGCCCTCCTGCCCTGGCAGTGCCAAGGTGCCACCCCTCACCCGTGTATGACTGATCCTGTACCATGCGACCCGCGTCAGACCCCTTTCTAACCAGCCCACCAAATGTGGCAATCGATGCTTCCCAGACCCCCCTTCCCTTCCTAATCCTATTACCCCTTCCCTTCAACAACCTGGAAGGGACAAGGGGCGGGATCCCAAATGTCAGCAGCCAAGAGAGCCGTGCCGAGCCTGCTTCTATCGCTGTGAAAGCGGGCTTAGCCTGGGCACAATAGGTGTGTAATTTCAGGTTTTTGTTAAGCCAAAATCCAATCACATACATGACTGCTAGATCACAGAGAGACACAACAAGGAGAGGCTGGTGGAGGTGGGGGGGGGGACTCTACCTCACACAATCTCCATGCAACTGAGACACCTCTGATGCCTTGATGCCAGCCCACTAACTGCTCACTCTCGACGGTGAGATTAAGGAGAGGAGCATAGCTCTCCCAGAATCTCCACAAACAAGGGATGAGCAGGCTGACACCTGACTCTCACTCTCCTCCTCTCCTCCTCTCTTCCTCTCCTCCTCTCTTCCTCTCCTCCTCTCCTCCTCTCATCCTCTTTCTCTGCCTCCTTTCCTCCTCTTTTCCTCTCTCCTAGCCTGCCAGATGCTAGCTCAGATTAAGGAGCTGTGGATTCCACTGGTCTTTATACCTGGCGCTGTTCTGCTGCTTTTCCAATTCCATTTAGCTCCACACCAGGGTGGCACCAGTGTTTTATGTTAATGTAGCTCTAGTATTATTGTGTTTCCATCAGGAGTGTGACACTAAAGACTTGGGGGAGGCAGAATCAACAACCTCTGCGTCATTCAACACTGTTGCTTTGTGAGAACGTGTTGAAGGCCCAGTGCAGTCAAAAATGTGATTTTCCTGTGTTTTATATATATTTCCACACTATGAGGTTGGAATAATGACTGAATAATGAAACTGAAAATGATGATAATGCCCTTTTAGTGTAAGAGCTGTTTGAAAAGACTGGCTGAAATTACTGCCTGTTTGGTGGGATGGAGTTTTGGTCTGCCTGGTGACATCAGTAAATTAATTGATAGACCAATAAGAAAGAGAGCTCCAAACCTCTCTGCCAATAACAGATCGTTTTCAGTTTTCCCACTCAGACCACTCCCAGACAGTCCTAGCTAAATTCTTGCTTGAGAAATTGTTCTTGCTAAGAAGCTATTAGTATTTTTGTTTCTTTTTGACCATTTGGATTGAAAACAATCACAGTAAGGTACTTAATTGTTACCCAGAAATCATTTGATATTGAGCCATGGCCCAGTGAGACACGGATGCCGGTCATGTAGATGGAATCAGAAAAGTCTGAGCCTTTTTGGTAAAACACTGGGGTAAATCCTCAGTGGAAATGCGCAATTCCTCTAGACTCACTAGCTGCCCACAGACCAGAGGAGTATACTACAAAGTAGGATCAATGAGTGAGCCAGCTAACTTTAATAAGCTAGCAGAAATAACTATTGATTTTCTTGTTTTTGTTTGTTAAATCAATTGGACCATGTCCATTTTAAGTTATATCAGAATATTTAGGCTAGTTAACCCACAGCAAGTACCATGGAAACACATGTAGACAAACTAGACTAACCTGGTCAGGGCCCTCCATGGGGGCTATAGGCCACAGGCCCGGCTGGATACACACACGGCTACATGTTCCTGTTCCTAGACAGACAAGAAGCATTGTGTCTGCTTGCTCATCTCTCTAATTACCCAACCATTATGCCTAATCAATTCCAAATGAAAGGGCATGGTTTTATTAATTTCTCTGTGTTCATCTCATAAATGCTTTCATAAGCACTTGAAAAGAAGAGTAATGTAAAGTCTACAGTCTTCTCCTGAGACCCATCTCTCTCTCTCTCTCTCTCTCTCTCTCTCTCTCTCTCTCTCTCTCTCTCCTCTCTCTCTCTCTCTCTGCAAGTTGAGTGCAATTGAAGATTTTTCGGTACAGTTCACCAGTTTTGTTTTGCTTCTTGTTTTTGTCTATGATAAATGAGATGAATACACGCATTTATTTGAAATGCTGACATGAATAATGTATGACTCCTAGGCAGATTAAAAGTACAGAAAAAAAGAGGAATCCAGTAATCATCACTAACACTACACAAATCCAGGACAAGTGAAAATTAATTTTTAACTGCTGGAGTCTATTGGTCTCAGTGCTGAGTGTGTGTTGGGAGCAGTTTGAATTAATGGTCTGTACTTGACCTCGTTCCTCCATAATGTAGTCTGACGGTGATCCTTTGAAGAAGGTTTCTAAGAAAATAACGCCTTGTGTAGCCTATTTATTTTAGGATGTCTTACCTAACGAATCACTGCTAATCCATGTACTACTACACTACGCTGTTGGCAGACATTATTAGGATTATTTCCATTATCATAATTATTATTCATGTAAGGCAATTAATGTTTCGGGTACCTCTGCTCTGACGGCTTCATTAGTGTGGTCTTAAGGCCGTTATGGACAGATGCTAAAGCTAGTTGAAGAGAGATTAGCGGCCGAGCTATATTTATTATTGATAAAGGTGGTTGTTTCCCACAGCGTGGCAGAAGCTCTCTCTCCCTGGTAACCCTGACAGATCCCTAGGAACCCAGCACAGAGATTTACAACTTCCCAATGGGTTTTAAAGTGTTAATCTTCAAAGACACTGGGTTTGTGTCCTGCATAATGGACCTTAAAGGGGATTGAAATGAACACTGCCTGGTTGGGGGTTTATCTAATAAACTCACATCATGTGACCCCAACAAGAAGCCCTTCCATTGGCTCCCTGGCTAAAATAATATGGCACTCTGTTCTTGGCAAATGGGCCTAATACTTTGTGTAAAGTCAAACAAGATGAGTATCACATAGAACAATAGCTTTTATTTTCAAGATACAGTGGCCCTGTCCTTAGAAAGGGCCGGGGATTTGCTTCTCTCCCATTGTCTTATGAGGGTTGGTTTTCAGAGTGATGTCCACAATAGACTGACTGTGTTTTTGACTTGAGGCTGTAGTATTTTAACTGAATATTCATGTGAGGGAGAGAGCTATCATATGCAATTACGCATCCGTATAAACAAAGCGGATTGGCTTTCTAAAGCCCCTTGAAATCGCTGCTCGGCCCTGGTGCTATTTCAAATGTCTCAGACCAAAAAAAAAGAAAAGTTAAACAAATGCAAGATAAACAGTCCAAACCTACTGTTTCACTTAGGACACATATTTGTGGCCATTTCTTATTCGTCGTACAAAAAGGTTCTGCTCTTGAAACGTTTAAGACGGGGCAAAAAAATCTACATTCTGAAGCCTCAAAAGACTGCAGGGTTCCAGTAAATAGGAGGTAATGTCACAGTAAGGTTTTTAAACAACTTAGATTCAATAAAACACAATCACAATTATAAGGTTTCGCTTAAACTACAGTACAGTCTCTGACCTATCTCTATCCTGATGTGTTCATTGTCAATGGATGCTAATATCTTTTTTGTGACCGCATTTTTGCTCTGATAGCAAAATATTGTGCTCACAAAGGTACATTTACTATAATGTACTGTGTGGATAGTGATGTAGCACTACCTACCTATCAGATGAGCAGGTTGGGAGGGGAGGAGGCCACTCAGCCCTAGCCTCCAGCCACCAACCACCTGCATCCAGAATTCAGCCTCCAGCCACCTGCATCCAGCCCCAGTCTCTAGCCTTCAACCACCAGCCACCAGCCTCCAGCCCCAGCACCAGCCTCCAGCCACCAGCCACCAGCCTCCAGCCCCAGCCTCCGGCCACCAGCCACCAGCCCTAGCCTCCAGCCACCAGCGTCCAGCCCCAGCTTCCAGCCTTCAACCACCAGCCTCTAGCCTCCAGTCTCCAGCCTCCAGCATCCAGCGACCAGCCTCTGGGATCCAGCCTCCAGTCTCCAGTCCCAGCCACCAGCCACCAGCCACCAGCCACCAGCCACCAGCCACCAGCCACCAGCCACCAGCCACCAGCCTCAGCTATCAGCCACCAGCCACCAGCCTCCAGCCCCAGCCTCCGGCCACCAGCCACCAGCCACCAGCCACCAGCCACCAGCCACCAGCCACCAGCCACCAGCCACCAGCCACCAGCCACCAGCCACCAGCCACCAGCCACCAGCCACCAGCCCTAGCCTCCAGCCACCAGCGTCCAGCCCCAGCTTCCAGCCTTCAACCACCAGCCTCTAGCCTCCAGTCTCCAGCCTCCAGCATCCAGCGACCAGCCTCTGGGATCCAGCCTCCAGTCTCCAGTCCCAGCCACCAGCCACCAGCCACCAGCCACCAGCCACCAGCCACCAGCCACCAGCCACCAGCCACCAGCCACCAGCCACCAGCCACCAGCCACCAGCCTCCAGCCACCAGCCTCCAGCCACCAGCCTCCAGCCTCAGCCACCAGCCTCCAGCCACCAGTCTCCAGACTCTATTCTACCCTGACTCATTTGAGCTCTTGATCTGAGGAAGATGAGAGGGAGGAACGGATAGAGATGAGGGATTTGGCAATGTGTAATTGTAAATGATTACCGTCTTTATGCTGTCAGACTGTCTCTCTCTATTTCTTTGGTCTCTCGTTCTCATTCTCTCTCTCTCTCTCTCTCTCTCTCTCTCTCTCTCTCTCTCTCTCTCTCTCTCTCTCTCTCTCTCTCTCTCTCTCTCTCTCTCTCTCTCTCTCTCTCTCTCTCTCTCTCTCTCTCTCTCTCTCTCTCTCTCGCTCACATCAGCAGCCGGCGGATGTAATTCTTTCATGGTTTTTGGGGCCAAAAAGAGTCTAATTCTACCAAATGGCGCGAGAGAGCGAGGGAGAGTGAAAAAAAGCCACCCACTATAGATCTTTCCATCCAGAAGAAATGAAATATTAAACGTGTTCATTATACCCTCAATTTGCAGTTATTTCTCAACACAGCCATTTTCCCATTTTCCCCGCTCTCTTATTGGCACGGTGCTCAGGGCCTTCAGAGGAGAAGAAATCTCTCTTTTATTATTTAAATCCATGCATGGGGGCTGAGTCAGGCGAATCACCATCTCAGGCCTGGCTAGCCCACTGCCTCCCTAATTCTGATTGGCAGCTTGATACACACTCAACGGATGGAGCGGGCGATAATGCGAGTGACAAAGAGAAATATCTCCTCCCTGTTATGTTTTTATTGGGAATGGGAAATGGGAAGTCCACACACAATAAAAGTGGCCTCTGTAATTGGATGTGGCAATGGGCTGTGTCCCCGACTCCGTAGGGTTGTCAGAGCTCCCATGTAAATTTCTTTGACATGTTTTTGTCTGGCTAAAACTTTAATGTCGTGGGTGTGACCAATCAGATGCAAATGTTGTTTTCATCCCACCGCCAAATAGATGACCTCTGTCATTTCCCCTGGGAAATCAAGCTTTAAAAACTATATTTGATAGCTGTACTAACCCCCGGCTCTCACTCTCACTCACACACACGCACACAGACACACACACACTTAATGTGTGGCAGGTAGCTTAGCGGTTAGAGCGTTGGTCCAGTAACTGAAAGGTAGCTAGTTTGAATCCCCGAGCAGACAAGGTAAAACATTGGTTGATGTGCCCTTGAGCAAGGCACTTAACCCTAATCGCTCCAGGGTTGCTGTTGATCATGGGCCATGCATTTAAAAAAAATATATATATATAGAGTATATATATTTCCAATTAACATATGCATATAATGCACAATTATACATGTGTGAAATAAGAAAAATATAAGCACCAAATTATTATTACTATACACACACACACACACTTACAACCAGGCACACATAAACTCCATGCGCTAACATAGAAATATCAGCATTATTTGCCTATTTTGTTACCAACTGTAATGTGTTCAACATGCGAGTGAAGGTATTCAACTACCTTGCGTCTAATGATTTGAGATGAGATGGTGGACACAGAGCTTCTCTGTCCCTCTGTCATTTACCTTGACAGGATATACTGTAGGCTAGGCTAGGGGCTGCAGCTCTGCCTATAACTAGTACAGGCACCAGCGCTTATAGGTTTGTACTGAATACACTACACACATACAGAGACAACACATCGTTTTCTGTGTTCATATTTCATGTGAACGTGCGTGTGTGTGTGTCTGTGTGTGCTTGCTAGTGCGTGCTTGCGTGCGTGTGTGTGCGTCCATCAGTGTGTGTGTGTGTAATGCTGCATGCATGTGAAGGGCAGCTTTAATATTGGCTCTGAATAAGGGTCTCTTTTGTACATTGTGAGGCAGGCAGCATCTGATGCCAATAAAAGAGTGGCCCTTGGGTCAGCAACGGGAAGATGAAGGCAGGAGATATAATCATACACGGAGGACACAACATCTTTTTTTGTGCTTTCTCTGCATATTTGGGCGGAGGGGAGAGCGGAGGGCCTTCATAAGTTTCATATTTTTATAGTGTGACCTTGTGTCACTAATAGAGTGGCTAGCCAATAAGGATATATTGTATCTTTAGGGGGTGCGCCACTTGGCTGCAGAGGGTGAAGAATCACTGTGTTGAAGACAGGGGATACAGACGGATACAGGCAGGAAGTGTGTGTGTGTGCGAGCGTGCGCAGCTTGTGTTTTTTCTTTTTTGATACATCACATAATGACTTTTTGGAATGTCTCTGCTATGGAAAACAGATTCTTATACCCAGCGGAGGTTGACTGTCAGAAACCACAAGCTAAACTAAAGCTCCTCTATTGCAGTGAACCATATCACTAACAGTCATGCCTAGCTCAGCACTGACGATTTACTAAAGCCCTAAGATAAACAGTGCAGGAAAACAATTTGAAGCCATTTTGGGTAATTTGTTTGATAAAAGCCACTGGTGTCCAGCCTCTGGATGTGAACTGGGATCAGTCTCCAACCCTGTGTATTCTAGTTGTGTCATCTCTGGTGATGAAGAGGAAACCTTATTATCCTCCGTTAAGTAGCTACACATGCAGATGCATGTCTGTCTGAGTGACATTTAGTTTTCAGACAGCTAATCCTTCACAGGTTTACTGGGATCACGTGACAGTGTTATCAATGGTCTGAGCCTCCCCCATGCAGCCCCTGTGTGTGTGTGTGTGTGTGTGTGTGTCTGTGTATGTGTGTATGTATGTGTGTCTCTGTGTGTGTGTGTATGTGTGTGCGCATGCGGGTGTGTGTGTGTGTGTATGTGTGTGTGTGTGCATGCGGGCGTGTATGTGTGTGTGTGTATGTGTGTGTGTGTACATGCAGACGTGTGTGTGTGTATGTCTGTCAGCCCTAGTCCCTCTCCCCAGGAGGGTTCCTACTACCAACACCTGTTTAACTAACTCCTGCAGTTAGAGCCAAGCCTTTTATCCCCTGTCTCCCCAACAGTCATTACACACAGCTTACTGGGTTATTAAAGCACAACCTTATCACATTTACACCACAGCCTGATGTACTTGTGGTGGTTACAACTCTACATATACTTATTGATGGTCGTTTTCCACACATATTTTGACAGTTGGTAAGACAACCTCTATTTGTGGACAGTAATTACACAAGACAGGTTATTTGATTTACCTTGATAACCCATTGTATGTGGTGTGTGTGTGTGTGTGCCCGCATGCATGTGTGTGCATGTGTGTGCGATTTACCTTGATAACCCCTACAGATTGTTGTCATGCCAGCAACATAACGTCCACATGAACTGTTGCAATAGTTTGTCTTGTTTCTTTTGTGTCATTTGCTCTTGTGGTCTTTTTCCAAAGCTAGGTTGTTGTGGCAGCATCCTGGCTGTGTCTCTGTGTCTGTTGTGAGGCTGGGAGGGAGGGAAGCTGCCTGGGTGTTTGATCTTTGTGGGGAGATGTGAGTTGCCCTGGGCCCTCTAGATCATTAGTATGTACTACTATGAATGTGAAAGTATTTGTTAAACCACATGACCAGAATACCTCTCTGCTGCAACAGATGTGGTGTAATTAGAGCGGGCTTAAGTTGTCTTAGAGCGGTGTGAAAAGTCATCACGAGCTGATAAGTTTACAACACTAACCCCCGACACTCAAGCACACACACACACACACACACACACACACACACACACACACACACACACACACACACACACACACACACACACA
>NC_059223.1:1158495-1213495 GCF_020615455.1 Coregonus clupeaformis | reverse complement strand
TTTAAAATGTATTTAGAGTTGAATTTCAATAATATGTCAATAAGGACTCATGAATAGTTTTCACAAAAATGTATCTAAGATCTCAAAAAAAGGCTTTAGATAGGAAGTATTTTTGGGGTATTATTGGGGGTTGTTGGACTTCCATCACATTACCAATCTAAACAAGAAGAGGTAGAGTGACTGTCGAGTGGGGCTGTCCCCTCTCCTCTACTGAAGCATCCTTTGAAGTCGCTTTTCAGGTCATTAAGCCCCATTTCCCATTCACAGAGATCTTGTGTGGCGGCCGTTTGAGCCCAACAATGGACCCTAATGACTTAACACTTCTGTTTTCATTCTCCTCCTCTTCATCTCCCCCTCCTCCCTCCATCCCTCTCTCACCCCCTCACCCCTTTACCCCTTTTATTGGCTGCTCAGCACCCCTCGTTTCGCTGCCCACTTTTTTATGGGGCATTGTAACAAGCTGCAGCTGTGGGGTAAAGCGGGGTGTAATGTTAACCCAGGCTGGGGAGGGTCACCCGGCGGGCCATAGAGGGTCAGAGGTCAACACATTGTGGTACTGCCATGGATAGTGTATATAAGAGAGCTGTAAAGGTTATTTATCTCATTCACAGCTCCACAGCCCGTCCTCCAACCCACAGACTCCTCCTCAGCCTGACCTCCCTTGTGTCGGGTTTTGAGAGGCCCGATTCCTCCCCCCGGAGCTGTTTGAATAGGTTCATCTCACTGTTTTGTCATTAAGTGGTCCTTAATTGGTGGATCATGCATAATTGGTGGCTGTTAGGGGCTGATAAACTGTTGCACAGTGGAGAGAGGGGTTGGTTAGTGAATGGAGACAAATACCTGTTCTGCTGCCCTGGTCGTGGAGTCTCACAGCATGGTGGAGCATGTCCAAGCAAGACTGATTAGACTGCTGCTAATATCATTAGGATTGTCTGTTAGTGGACGTGGTCGCACAGATGTAGACACACACACGCGCACACACACACACACACACACACACACACACACACACACACACACAAGGGCAGCATAATATATCATAACAAAGTGTGTGATATATTTCCCCATGACTTCAAATAGCTGCACGGCGGTGGGGGCCCTATCCAATAGAGACGGCTGGGTGGACACAGCCACACCATAGTCTCCTTCTCTCTTTACTACAACAGAGTGGCAAGCCAGCCGTGGCAGTAACCTGAGTCTGGAAAAACAAAGAAAAAAGCCAATAGACGAAATCAAACTGACCCCTGTCACTCTCTCTCCTCTCTCCCCCCTGCCACTGGCTTAATCTTAATTGAATCAGCTTCATAGAAAGATGTTGACACTGAGAGATTGCAGGAACCTGGGAGGGCCTTGGCAGAGCAGGGGAGAGCTGGGAAAAACTCCCCCCAATTCATTAAGGTGTCCCCCTGCCTCCCGCTCCCCCATTCCTCACTGTCTCAGGGAGATAATGTCCCCCAGACAATTTGATCTCTCACTGTGGTCCACACCGGCCGCTTCTGAGGCCTCTAATTGGTCAGCCCAGCGTCCAGCTAACACCACCTACATTACCCTTCCCATTACCATGAAGACTAAAATCCTCCTCTGATCTCAGGTGGACACAGCATCTCTTAATGTTTATCCTTTTGTGAAGTTGTTTTCATGTAATTATTTTAGGGTTACAGGGACAGTTGGGAGTCACAATAGCCATAGTTGCAGTATTTAATATGGAGGAAGGATTAGCCTTATCATGCATGACACAATTGTTTGCTTGGAGGAGTCATATCTCTGGAGATTATCCATCATGGATTACTCCATCAACATCATGACTTCATTGAGACTCCATAAGCCATGGTCGTGATCCTCAGAATGTAATATTTAGTAGAAGCACTACAGGTCCTTTTTAGGGAGCCACACATTCTAATGTTTCCACTTGACCATAATGCTGCTGCCAGTGCTAATAGCTGGCACTGCCCTATCACCACTATTAGTACAGTAGCAAAGATTAAATATGAAATTAGGCAAACATTACACTCCAAAACAAAAACAACAACCACAACAACAACAACAACAACAACAGCCATGCTCCCAGGGCAGTAATGGATGATTTGAGATGAGAAGTGACAGCGTTAGAAAACGCCCAGGCCCTGGTGTGGCCAGATCTACAGTGCCGTGCAAAAGTATTCATCCCCCTTGGCGTTTTTCCTATTTTGTTGCATTACAACCTGTAATTTTAATGGATTTTTATTTGGATTTCATGTAATGGACATTCACAAAATAGTCCAAATTCTAAAAAATAAATAACGGAAAAGTGGTGCGTGCATATGTATTCACCCTCTTTGCTATGAAGCCCCTAAATAAGATCTGGTGCAACCAATTATCTTCAGAAGTCACATAATTAGTTAAATAAAGTCCACCTGTGTGCAATCTAAGTGTCACATGATCTGTCACATGATCTCAGTATATATACACCTGTTCTGAAAGGCCCCAGAGTCTGCTACACCTCTAAGCAAGGGGCACCACCAAGCAAGCGGCACCATGAAGACCAAGGAGCTCTCCGAACAGGTCAGGGACAAAGTTGTGGAGAAGTACAGATCAGGGTTGGGTTATAAAAACATAT
The DNA here is from genome assembly GCF_020615455.1 of Coregonus clupeaformis. Lineage (NCBI taxonomy): Eukaryota > Metazoa > Chordata > Actinopteri > Salmoniformes > Salmonidae > Coregonus > Coregonus clupeaformis. The sequence goes on along the minus strand of NC_059223.1, from coordinate 1,210,899 downwards.
CCAAAACTTTGAACATCCCACGGAGCACCATTAAATCCATTATTTAAAAAATTGAAAGAATATGGCACCACAACAAACCTGCCAAGAGAGGGCCGCCCAACAAAACTAATGGACCAGGCAAGGAGGGCATTAATCAGAGAGGCAACAAAGAGACCAAAGATAACCCTGAAGGAGCTGCAAAGCTCCACAGTGGAGATTGGTGTATCTGTCCATAAGACCACTTTAAGCCGTACACTCCACAGAGCTGGGCTTTACGGAAGAGTGGCCAGAAGAAAGCCATTGCTTAAAGAAAAAAATAAGCAAACACGTTTGGTGTTCGCCAAAAGGCATGTGGGAGACTCCCCAAACATATGGAAGAAGGTACTCTGGTCAGATTAGACTAAAATGGAGCTGTTTGGCCATGAAGGAAAACGCTATGTCTGGAGCAAACCCAACACCACTCATCACCCCGAGAACACCATCCCCACAGTGAAGCATGGTGGTAGCAGCATCATGCTGTGGGGATGTTTTTCATCGACAGGGACTGGGAAACTGGTCAGAACTGAAGGAATGATGGATGGCGCTAAATACAGGGAAATTCTTGAGGGAAACCTGTTTCAGTCTTCCAGAGATTTGAGAATGGGACGGAGGTTCACCTTCCAGCAGGACAAAGACCCTAAGCATACTGCTAAAGCAATACTTGAGTGGTTTAAGGGGAAACATTTAAATGTCTTGGAATGGCCTAGTCAAAGCCCAGATCTCAATCCAATTGAGAATCTGTGGTATGACTTAAAGATTGCTGTACACCAGCGGAACCCATCCAACTTGAAGGAGCTGGAGCAGTTTTGCCTTGAAGAATGGGCAAAAATCCCAGTGTCTAGATGTGCCAAGCTTATAGAGACATACCCCAAGAGACTTGCAGCTGTAATTGCTGCAAAAGGTAGCTCTACAAAGTATTGACTTTGGGGGGTGAATAGTTATGCACGCTCAAGTTTGCAGTTTAAAAAATCGTATTTCTTGTTTGTTTCACAATAAAAAATATTTTGCATCTTCAAAGTGGTAGGCATGTTGTGTAAATCAAATGATACTAACCTCCCAAAAATCCATTTTAATTCCAGGTTGTAAGGCAACAAAATAGGAAAAACGCCAAGGGGGATGAATACTTTTGTAAGGAACTGTACATATGAATGGCAGTTAGTCTGCTCCTCTGCACCATGCAGGTGACGTGTGATAAGGGCCCTAATCTAGATGAAGAGCCCTGGCGCAGGCCCCAGGACAGGCCAGGCCTCCCTTATTAGCCCTGAAGAAGCACGGGGAGCGGGTAGAATGCTAATGCCCAGTGCCCTCCCTACTCTCCCAGCCACGGATTCCCACACACCCAGCCTACTCCCGGTCTCTTTCCTCCCAGCCCCACTCCCAGCCTCTCAATGCACTGTTAGCAACACTAAACTAGGCCCTGGTTAGCACGTCACGGGTGGATCACATCAAAAGTAGCGCCTGTATCTGGCTGCTTCAGCTCCCCTCCCTCCATCTGCCTCAGGAAGAAAGGCAGGCTAGTCTGGCTGATGTAAGGCCAGCGCAGTGCGTTGCCATCATTTGATCAGGCTCTGTCTCTTGCTACTCTCACTACCATGTACCGCCTGTGTTCTGTGTTGTGCTGGACAAGAGCTAGAGACCCCAGATTCTGCCTCGGGGCTAACTCTCCTCATCCATTATGCATGGTCATTATTCAGACAATTATTGATAATGCTTTTCACATAGGTGATTATTCATACATTAATTATTGCAGTCGCTAATGTGCGAGTATTAAATATATTGTTATTAATGTCTAACCATTTGAAGAGCGCCGGCGGTCCCAGCGGCCTGACTCGCTTTGTTTATTTCAAAGCCAGGAGAGGGAGAGAGAGAGAGAGAGAGAGAGAGAGAGAGAGAGAGAGAGAGAGAGAGAGAGAGAGAGAGAGAGAGAGAGAGAGAGAGAGAGAGAGAGAGAGAGAGGGGGTGGGGGCTAATAGATTAGGTAGATAATCCTGATAGGTGATGTTCACAGGAAGTTGGTTATTGAGTTGGTATTCCCAAAGCTTTAGAGAGAGGGAGTACCTAGTGTAGATAAAGGGTTTAGATCAGCAGAGATGAGCGAGGATACACTGGTAACATAGGAGAGGTTCTGTATACCCAGAAGCCTTTTTGCCAAGCGAGGCAGGGTGTCTTGTCTGCTAGCTTCCTGGCTCCAGACCCCCCCTTTCCCCGCTGTCTCCCCGGTGTCTCCTCTCTCTACCCCCTCCCTCGCCCTCTCTCTACCCTGTCTCTCCACTCTCTCTCCCTTTCTCTCCCCCCTGTATCCCCCTCCCTCTCTCCTCCTGTCTCTCCCCTCTCGCCCCCATGTCTCCCCTCCCTCTCTCCTCCTGTCTCTCCCCCTCTCTCCCCCATGTCTCCCCTCCCTCTCTCCTCCTGTCTCTCTCCTCTCTCTACCCCCTCTCTCCATCTCTCTCCCCCATGTCTACCCCCTCTCTCCCCCTGTCTCCCCCCTCATCGTGCTAGTGCTTCCTCTGTGGATCTATACCCCAGTCCTGATAGATCACATCCAAGAACACCCAGGGCAGGTCAATGCATCAAGGATAACCTGAATAATTCATTTTGCATGTGTACATAGTCTTAATTACTGTTAATTATTGATGGCGCTACGCTACTGGAGCTGATTGTATTTATTCCAACAATCAGGGAGTTGACTTTGGCTTGCTCTCTAATACTGCCTAGTAAGACAGCAGGAATTGGAAAGCTTTTCGTTGTTGCTCTTCTTCCTTTGTTGTTTCGTTTTTTTTCTCCAGGGCAGAATGTAGTCTAGATTTAGGGAGTGTTCTCAGTTTGTATTTCACTGAGTTGTCATGGTATCTGTTAGGCAGGCAGGCAGGCAGCTAGACCGTATTCAGAGAGGAGACTCCCATGGCTCCATGCACTCATTTGTTTTAACATACCACTCCGTTAAGGGGATGGCTATGGGGATCAGTAGATACGTAGCTGACTGATTACTGACTCAGTCAATGCAATGGAGTGTGTGTGTGTGTGTGTGTGTGTGTGCCTCTCACTCTCTGCATCCCTCTCACTGTCTGTGTTGAAAAAAGAGAAACGGACAGATTCCAATGAAGTGTCAGATGCCTATGTGTTCCCCAGCTTTATCCTCACTCAATAAATAGTAAATCTATTTCCAACGCTGGGCCGTATTGTCCTGCAGGAGGCCCTGTGGAAGCTGACCTTTCAGTCAGGCTATTTAGTGAAACAACATTATCATTCCAAGCTCTTCTGCTCAGGGTGCAACACTAGCCCCACTCTGGGCCGACTGGACTGAGATAAGGGCATTCTGGGATGTTTCCAGTCTAGCAGAGACACATACGTACACACACACACACACTTGCGCGCACGTACACACGTACATACACACATACAGACATACTTGCGTGCACGTACACACACACACACACACACACAGTCTAGCTGCCAGGGAGCGAGGCTCGTCCAGGGACCGGCCCTAGCAATCGCTCCACAGCGATCCAGTTACTATTCTTTGTGTTGCATTACAAAAAGAGCACATTTCACCCCCCTAATCGGCTGTAATGCTATTGCCATCGATAAAGTGTGTGAAACATCATTCTTGAGAGATCTTTCTCGGGTCATTTAGCCCGTAATTGACTTTTAAAACAGTTTGTGGTAATGAGTGATACTGCTGACCAAGTGGGCAGGAGATGAGATAAATGCTGATATTTTTTTCTGTAAGATTTGGAATGGATGGCATTATAGACAAAACCCCTCATTAATGAGGAGTGGAGACAGACATCTTCCATCTTCACCAAAAGTAGGAGCTCTCTGTTTGCTCTGTCCAGCCACAATACTGTATTTTTTTTCTTTTTTTACTAAACAGATAAGGTAGAAAGCTCCTGTCTCACTGGTGCTGCCGAGGAGGAGCCGCCATATTGATTCTGTCTTAGATGAGGTCTCTGAAACCTAATTTACTCCTGTTGTCATCACAGCCCAACATCAGTGTCTGACAACGTGCATTTCCACTTAATCTATCTATCCTGTAGGGCGGCCATATTGGAAATCAGGGTTGGTGCAGATGCTAATAGAACACACACACATGTGCACGCACGCACACACACACACACACACACACACGCACGCACGTACGCACGCACGCACACACACACACGCACACACACACACACACACACACACACACACACACACACACACACACACACACACACACACACACACACACACACACACACACACACACACACACACACACACACACACACACACACACACACACACACATACACACATACACACAGGAAAAATGTTGACAGAACACTTGTATGATGAGATGTATGAGACAGATAGTGTTGCTGCTGACTGTCCATTCATTGTAGCAACTAAATAAAGCCTGAACATTTAAGCAGTGTTGTTATTATGTTTCAGGAATCTGGTCCCTCCTGGGTGGATCTGGTGGCATCTTGGCATGTGGGTCAGGGTGTATCACAGTGTAACATGGCACTACTGTTCCCTTAGCTGCTGTTAGTGTCCGATGAAATACACATGGATGTTGTCCGAGCTAACTCGCTACACCCGTTTATGTCATTATCCGGTGAAGTAAACATTAACTATGACTTTATTTTTATGTAATTATAGCAAATGTTACAAAAATTTAGCTGGGAAGGACATCTTAGGTCAGTAAATTAATGTGGTATTTTATAGAGCACAATGTGACAATTGAACAATACAATGCATTGTGTGAGTAAATTATCCTGGCAAGGTAACAAATAGCACCACCCTGCTTTCAGCTGTATACAGAGTGACAACACAACAAAGACAGGTAAAACAAACGTAGCTACCTACACACTGACTCACCATACAGTAGGCACCACTGAGTACCGTAGGTTAGCTACATGCCCTCCTTCAAGAGAAATCCATGCAATTACTCCTTTCAAAGCCAGAGGGCAGGGATTTCTATGTATGCATAAATGCCAATTGGGATTTTCTATTTCATTATTAAACAGGATAAAATATGCACAAAGATGTGTCTGTGTGTAATTAAACTAATTAAAGAACAGCATTAATAAAATATCAGTCAAGCCAGCTGTTTACTGTGTGATGCGAGGGGCCTGGGGAAGAGTGTGTGAGTGTGTGTGTGTGTTTTAATATGATGTGTTTTTAAAGCGCTCCCGTGGTGTGTGTCCTCTCCAGGGAGAGAGTGAGGAGAGGGGCCCCCTCTGTGTTGTCCCCAAGGATAACACAACACAGATATCAACAACACCCCCAAATACCATCAGCACTCTGGTAGGGAGAAAAACAAACTGAAATAATATTATAGTCGTTTTACCCACAATCACTATTATATATTGTGAAATACTGAGTAGACCTACATTTACTGTTATTGCTGCGACTTCTATTATAAGAACACCACAGCTAACTAATGATCCAAGTATATGCTATGGGGCTACTGAATTGTAAAACAACTGAGTAGGCCTACATTTCCACTGCTATTGCTGTGACTGCTACTATAACTATACAAAAGCTATTTTTAGTCAGCCAAGTAATCATTGATCTAATGGAGCTACCTTTGGACAGAGCCAGAACCCAGCAAACCCTTTCAAATGAATAGATCTTCTCTGTCAGATGAAGCCTCAGTGTTATTGTATACACATGCTGTGTCCTGTCACGTATAATGGCCCTTTCTGCCCAGATAAATGAGGGATGGCTCTATGGTGATTGTCAACGTGCTGATAAAGGCGAGGCAGTGAAAGAGAGACTGATTAATAATGCATTGGTGTCTGTCTGTCTGGCCACGGGGACAGGACAAGGCCAGGCAGGGTGAAGAATGGAGTTCAGATGTCCTCTTCAAGTGGTCAGTGATGATCCCTTTGTGCCACCCACCCAGTGTCCAGTGTCCAGTTAAATCTCTTGACCTGTCCTGCCTGTCTTCATGGAGGTGTGTATGTGTCTCTGTGTGTGTCTGTGTGTGTGTGTGTGTGTGTGTGTGTGTGTGTGTGTGTGTGTGTGTGTGTCTGTGAGTGTGTGTGTGTGTGTGTGTGTGTGTGAGTCTGTGTCTGTGTGCGTGTGTGTGTGTTTGAGTAGAAGTGTACACAATTGTACGTATATGTTGGGGTGTGAATAATTATATGTTTGTATGAGTTTATGTACTATGCATATATAGTACGTATAAGTAGGACTATGTATGAGCATGTGTATCTATAGTACCCCTCAGCTTTCTTCAGGGTACACACATCCCTTCCCCTCTGCCCAGCCCTGTGTGTGAGGGGGCGTGGGTGACGGATGGCTGTAGAGATGACCTCTCTTAAGAGCGGTCAGCAGCGAAGGGCCTGGCTCTGACCCCAGCCACTTATCCACATTAATCACAGACCTCTCCTCATCTCCTGGAAGGAGCTTTAATCGGCCCTGCTGAAAGCTACTGTCCAGTCCTCCTCCTCTTCCTCCTTCCCCCCCTCTTCCTCCTCCCCCTCCTCTTCCTCCTCTTCCTCCTCCCCCTCCTCCTCCCCCTTTCTCCCCCTCCTCCCCCTCCTCCTCCCCCCTCCTCCTCCTCCTCCTCCTCATCCCCCCTCCTCTCCCTCCTCCCTCCTCCTCCTCCTCCTCCTCCTCCCTCCTCTTCCCCCTCCTCCTCCTCCCCCCTCCTCCCCCTCCTCCTCCCTCCTCCTCCTCTTCCTCCTCCTCCTCATCCTCCTCTTCCTCCTCTTCCTCCTCCTCTTCCTCCTCCTCCTCCTCCTCCTCCTCTTCCTCTACCCCCCCCTCCTCCTCCTCCTCCTCCTCCCCCCTCCTCCCTCTCTCCCTCTTCTCGTTTAGCCTTCCATAAGACACTACTGTGTCCTAAATGGCACCCTATTACCTATATTGTGCAATTTATTTTACCACTGACCATTGGGCTCTGGTAAAAAGTTGTGCACTACATATGGAATAGGGTACCATTTGTGACACACACTCTGTCCTCCGCTCCACTCAACATTAGGCCACAGCTATCAGGCCATCACAACACATTCATCAGGCATTGACTGTTATCACCCAGAAGGGCTTGAATATGGAAATAGGATCCTGCCACTGATAAGGCCAGGCTTGGATTATCTCCTGCTCTCCTTCATCAGATAGTCACAGAGGAATGGTAACAGGCCAGAACATTCCCCCATTGTTTTGGAAGGGTGCTGATAGGAGAGGGCTGAGGCGGGGGGGAGTGTATGAGTGACACACACACACACACACACACACACACACACACACACACACACACACACACACAAACACTTGCAGACTCACACACAGGTTAGGGCTGTGCTGGCAGTAGGGGGGTAGGTAGGGTGTGAGGGAGATGGTTGTAGGAGGGTCATAGGGAGTGCAGGGGATCACCTGGGCTGCTCCTCACTCCTCACCTGTTGTCACACTGAGGTGCACATACACTGTGGTCACTACTCACTGCCCCATCATGCCCCTGCTGCTGCAAATTTGACCTGGTCGTTCCCCTTGCCCCAAAGGCCTAACATTGATATGCATACTTCTACCCCTAACACACACACACACACACACATATACTAACTCAAATACATGTAAACACACACACACATCTATTTATGCATGCACACGCACAACACACACACACACACATTAAGGACTACTCCACTAGAGCTGAGTGATATGAACAGAAATCCATATCACGATAAATTGGCAGAATTATCACGATAATGATAAATTCAACAATATGTTTTCAACATTAATGTGCACCACAGTTATTTTTTTATATTACCCTTAATACTACTACTACTACTTTGAATATTGTAGCTATCAATTGTCCCATCAACAATCACCCATATTAGCAAACTTATTTCATTTCAAACTTCACATTTCTCTAGTAGGGCCCTAAAGGTTATTTATCATAATGAACAAATCAGACAAATGTCCATGATAAGTGGTTGGTTTGGTCAGTATCGATAGTTTTCAGGTTTATCGTCCCAGCTCTAACACGTACACACACACATACACAACCCCCCCCCCATCCCTCTGTCTCTCCTCAACACGTGTGCTGTACTAACTAAACTAAAATAGGGCAGGCCTAATTAGGGCCTTGCTACCTGAGCAGTTCTTCAAAGCCATCCCGGCCCTGTGCTAATCTAAGGCAACGCTTCGTTATGAATTCTTCAAAGTCCCACCCAGCTGCCAGGAGGGCTTGTTGAGAGCTCCGTCATTAGTAGGGTACGGCAGGTACAAAGACTGGTCTGTTGTTCTGAGGGTAGAGGTTGGAGGGTAACATCTTGGCCTGCAGAGATAGGGGGCATCCCAAATGGCACCCTATTCCCTATTTAGTACACTACTTTTGATCATAGCCCATAGAACTCTGGTTAAAAGTAGCGCACTGTAAAGAGAAAAGTGTGCCATTTGGGACGCAGCCCTTGGCCCGTAGCGGTAGAGGAGTTCCCTATAGGTACTCTGAACTGAAGTGCTCAGGTGTGTTGACTTGTACTTGGACACAGTTACTCACAAAGGATTGTATTGACATGACTAGGAGGGCTGGGTAAAATCCCTCTCGTGTTTGACTGAGCTGAGAGGCACTAAAGAGAGCTTATCTTATCAGACACATTATTAGCTGTGATCGGCAAGACTATCAAAAAAACGTTAGCTGACAAAAGAGGGCTTGTCCAAAACACCGCAATAAAGTGAGCCGCTATTGGCTGGTAAGTGATTTAAATGAGTGTCTAAATGGCTTTGGCTGAGGCTTTGATAAGACTGAGGCAGGCTGGGCTGTAGGGCTGCCATGATTCTACAGCTGATGATTAACACACTGATACAACACTACTAGGCCTGTAAGCAAACAGCTGATTATTAACACACTGATACAACACTACTAGGCCTGCAAGCAAACTGATGTCATAATGGGCTAATACAACTCAATACAACTCAACATAACAAGACACACCTTAAAATACATGTCACTCTTATCCACCTCATTTTGGAACGCTTTTAAAACACTGAAGCCAAACGCGGGAAATATGAATACAACCTCCGCGCTCCAGCATTACCATAATTCATATGCGTGCCACTAGAAATCCCTGCATTAGCATGTTTCTGTTAAAAAAAAAACATAACGGATCCAAATGGTTGCCCAATTAGGCAGGCTAGATGTACTTATTTCAAATGAATATGCATTCTAAATGCAAGCTTTTTTAGTGGTTATTCAAATGAAATAGAAAATGCATGTTGGGGAAAGTTGAGGAGAGAAAGTGAGTTGGTGTGATCACTTTTGGCCGGTTAAGATAACATTGTTGCACTGAATTTGCAAATAGTTGAAAAGGACAGACAGAGAGATGAGCACTGTGAAAAAGAAGACCCAAAGGAATTGACAGCCGTCGGAAAAAAGGAAATCACTTGCAAACCACTTGAGCAACGAGGCAATGACATGCTGTAAAAGATGCGCAGGCTAAATGACGTTTGTTGTTGAATTGCTATATTTAAATAAGAGTTACTATATTATCTTTCATTAGGCCTACATGTACATTGAAGTATTATTTGCAGTTGTCACTATGACAATGAACACACCATGAATGCACTGAATGGTCACTCTGAACCAGTATCTGTGTGTTAGAGACCTCATGAATGGCCTTGTGTTACCACCTTATTAATAGACAGCGTGCAGTAGGATGCGTTGATCAGTTGATTGACAGGTGTAGGACTGTAAAACGATAAACGATCAACTTTCCTCTAGTGTCAATGCTCACCAATGTTTTATAGTTATGTAGCCTATAGTTAGTTTATCATTATAGTTATAGTTATTGGCTTGGTGGATGGCCTGGGCCTTAATCAACTCTACCACAACACAACTAATGTTATTATCACAACACAACTAGCCTACTAGTCAGTGGAGGCTGCTGAGGGGAGGATGGCTCATAATAATGGCTGGAATGGAGTCAATTGAATGGTATCAAACGTGGTTTCCATGTGGTTGATACCATTCCATTTGCTCCGTTCCAGCCATTACTATGAGCCGTCCTCCCCTCAGCAGCCTCCACTGCTACTAGTAGGTCTAGCTAACGTTATTATCACAACAGAACTAGCCTACTAGTAGGTCTAGCTAACGTTATTATCACAACAGAACTAGCCTACTAGTAGGTCTAGCTAATGTTATTATCACAACAGAACTAGCCTACTAGTAGGTCTAGCTAATGTTATTATCACAACAGAACTAGCCACTAGTAGGTCTAGCTAACGTTATTATCACAATAGAACTAGTGTACTAGTAGGTCTAGCTAACATTAGCGAACTTGAATTAAATACATATCAAATTACAGTTATACACTTACACTTGTTTACTTAACTTTTATGCTCTATAAATGGCTAGTTTGCCACCAGCACACTGCTGCAGTAGGGAAGTAAAGCGGAAGTTGAATCCATCACTTCCGTTGTTTGGCTGTGCCCATAGCAACGTTAGAAAATGAGGTGGATAGCATGTGATGCTCTCAGAATACTTTACAGCAGGGTTCTTCAATTCCGGTCCTGGAGGGCCGAAACACTTCTGTTTTTTATTTCTACCTGGTAGTTAATTGCACTCACCTGGTGTCCCAGGTCTGAATTAGCCCCTGATTAGAAGGAGAGGATGAAAAACAGAGGTGTTTCGACCCTCCAGGACCGGAATTGAAGAACCCTGCTTTACAGTATTGGTCACACTATAGGGTCACATTGAGGTCCATATTTATCTTGATGAACATGTCAAATAAAGGAAAAGGTTCTGGTTTGCTCTAGTCCTATCAGAGGGGAGAGCTGTAAATAAGTGGGTGATGGTCATGTAGTGACGTGGCATAGAGACTGTGGCATAATATTAGAACCTGCCTTCCTCTACGACATGTCCATGTCTCAGACTCACTGCTGTTGAAGGCCAGAATGTGTGTTTGTGTGTTTGTGTGTGTGTGTGTGTGTGTGTGTGTGTGTGTGTGTGTGTGTTTTGTACACGGGGAGCTAAACTATTTTTAATTGCTACTCCGAATAGCTGTGGGAGTGACAGCGAAGAATGTGACGATGGCTCTTTAGCTCAATCAAACAGGCGTGTCTGGGAGCTCTCTCGCGCTCTCACACACACACACACACACACACACACACACACACACACACACACACACACACACACACACACACACACACATTGAGATGATTGCAGTGGAAGTGAGCTCTCTGCAGGATCAGAGGAGACAGAGTAGCAGTGAGCAGGAGGCAGTTGAAACACGATCGACGTTGTGACTTTTTAAGAGAACATTACCTTGTTTCTCAAACCCCCCATCTCAAACATCCCAAACCCAACCCCAATGAATGACAAGAGCTGCCATCTGGCGCATGATCTATCAACCATCACTTAGCCCAACATTTTCTGTTGTTGTGTAAAGATGTGAGAAAGTTTCCTTCTCAGAAATATGAAATATCAGAAATCTGGGGTAGCAACAGAAACCCCTTGTTAAGTAGCTGACTGTCACAGACTGAAAGGTCTTTGATTGGCAAGCCATGCAGCCAGGCAGGCAGTCTGAGTCAGTGTCAGTATCAGAGTCTTTCACACATTTAGTGCCCCATATGTTATTACAGTGAGACAGCCAGGGCACGGCCTGTGACTGCTGTGCCTATAGACCCGATAGACCTGCTGCACAACGCTCAAATCTCCATTTAATCGCCAAGCTCAAGTTACCCCACACGTAATAAATGGTAGATTAGTTTATTCTTCACTGTGCTTGACACATATCTCCCTCCATAACGTCTTGCTGCGGGCGGGGGGTTAGGCCTCATGGTTGGCATAGCGAGCCACGTTAAATGGCTGGGCCAAGCGTGTCATCTGGCGCTCGTCTAGAGTCCGCGGGTCCACCGCACCAGACGGAATGGAAAGGCCAACCCGGCAGCCATTGTTCTAGAACACGCAGACACAACACCCACACATATGCACAAGCAAACGTACATGTAAATGCACACACTAACACACACGCATGCACACTCACACACACAGACACAGACACATACACACACACACTCCCCGTAACTTTGGAAATATTAATATTGTTCTCGTAACATGAACAACAGAGAGATGAGAGAGAGACAGAGAGAGAGAGAGAGAGAGAGAGAGAGAGAGAGAGAGAGAGAGAGAGAGAGAGAGAGAGAGAGAGAGAGAGAGAGAGAGAGAGAGATGGGTTGCAATAATGAGAGACAGAGAGAGAGAGAAAGAGAGAGAGAGTGAGAGAGAGAGATGGGTTACAATGATGAGTGAGAGAGAGAGAGAGAGAGAGAGAGAGAGAGAGAGAGAGAGAGAGAGAGAGAGAGAGAGAGAGAGAGAGAGAGAGAGAGAGAGAGAGAGAGAGAGAGAGAGAGAGAGAGAGAGAGAGAGAGAGAGAGAGAGAGAGAGAGAGAGAGAGAGAGAGAGAGAGAGAGAGAAAGAAAGAAAGATTGAGAGACAACAAAAATAACAATCCACCATTATCCTGACGGTGTAATTAGTGAGCTGGCTGCACCAACAATGGGTCGGAGATGTAATATTGAAAGGTTACTTGGGTTACTCTGCCGAGTCTGTCTGTCACCTCTGTGCCTCCGGGGGCTCTAATCTGTTCACCCTATAATTATGGCCCCACAAAAGGCCCTGTTAAAGTTCCTGTAAAATAAACCTGATGATATTGAGAAGAAGAAGAGAGAACAGAGGCCCTTCTTTTTAATTAGGGCCATCCATCTTAACCTTGTCTACTGGAGGTGAAGTGAAGGTAGGCTGGGTCAAGCTCTCTAACCGCTCCCCTGGTATTGTCTTCCCTCCGTCGCTGACTGGAGGACAATAGTGACGATAGCTAGCTAGCCGCCAGAGACCTTTTGTTGCCCATGAGCTGGCTCCTAGTAGGATTTACCACTGAATAGTATTTTTTTACATTGACACAATACTTGAAATTCATAATGGGAACCCAACACTGCACGCATCACTGTTGTATGCGAAACATGTGCGATGAGCGACTATAAAAAATTAAGTGTAACCTCAGATCACTACACAGCTGTTGGTGTGACGTAAAGCGTTGGGTTTTGTAAGAGGAAACAACTTGAGGCGTGTGAGAACTGTTTTTTTTTTATTGGGTATTTCTGAAAGTGGTATCCGGGATTACATGTTTTACAGCTAATCCTTTGCTCCGGTGTTTGATACACTGTCTACGTGTGTGCGTGTGTCTGTGTGTGTGTGTGTGTGTGTGTGAGAGCGTGCTTGTGTTTCTGCTCTGCTTGTGTTTATGTGTGTGGTGTGTCACACAGCATGTGTTATACCAGCCGTGCTTGTTTAGTGGTACCCCAGTCACACAGACATGGCACTGTGTTTAGAATGACTGTCTCCTCTCCAAAGGCTTCTAGGTGAGGAGCAAAGCCGGATCTGATGATCAAAAGTACTGTTTGTTTTTGCTTCCCGACCTCGAGAGGGGGAAACGCCACATCCCCACTGAGCACAGTGCAGAAGTGTTACCCCTCGCACTGATCAGCTCTCCTGAGAGGCCTCACAGTGTGTGTGTGTGTGTGCTGCTGTTTCATCGCTGTGCTAGTTGCCTCCTCTCCCTCCTTCCTCCTCCTCTTCACCCCTCATCTCTCCCGATCTCCCTCTCCTCTCCTCCCCCTCCTCTACCCCCTACACTCTCCCCCATCCCTCCTCCCCATCATATCCCCCCCTCTCCTGCCCCCTCTCTCCACCCTCATCTCTTCCACCCACCTCTTCCCTCCTCCCCCTTCTCTCTCCTCTTTCTCTCTCCTCCACATCTCTCTCCCCTCCTCCCACCCCCTGTCTCTCCCCTCCTCTCCTTCTCCCTGTCCCCGTCCTCTCTCCCCCTCCTCAGCGTCTGCTACCTGGAGCTGACAGTGACGTGTGCTGTCACCTCTACTGCAGCTGGATCTAGGAATGAAAGGCGGAACGGCAGGGCACACACACACATACTACACGCACACACACACACACACACACACCTTACAAACATAGAAAGAGGGATTCTAGGCCTTTGGATGGTGTGTCTTCTTCTCTACCTGCTCTACCTCTTCTTCTCAGTCTCTGCCTGCCGTAGCGTAGCGTAGCCGACCCACAGTGCCTGGCGTGGTCTTTCATCTGTACTGAGGTGGCGGTGGCAGTCGTATATTATTCATGGGTCATGCGATCCAAGGCAAGCGTCATGTGGCAGAAGTAATAAGACTCTGAACTGGGAAGGGGGTGATGAACATGCAGGAGAGAGAGATAGACACAGGCCTCCTTTCCCTCTTCTACACTGGAAGATACACCCTGTGTACCTTAGGCATGCTGTAGAACTTTGATATATTTTGCATCGGTTGACACAACAGGTCTTTTTTGGGGTGTTCTGTTGGTTTTTCAGTTAAATGTTTGTTGCAGCAGAACAGGACATATTTCCTGGAGGTATGGGGGAGCACATTGCTTGTGTTCTTAGTACTACTAACTTCACAAATCGCAAATAACATTTGTAACTGACTGAGGAACATATTTAAAGTCCCCTCTGTAAAGTAGAGGTGCTGTATGTGTCCACTCCTAACCCAGGTCACACGTAGCTGTTTCACCAAACAGAAGCAGGAGGGCAACATTTGACCTCCCAGAATGCCCCTCTCTAGACAAGTGTGCTGCAGGGGGCGGCTCATAGGTGAAGGGCAGGGTAGAGAGTAGAACAGCTGACTGGGCTCAGCCAATCAGACTGTGAGTCCTGGTGTGCAGTGTCTGGGGGCGACATGAGATTAACCACCTGGCCCTGGAGCTTGACCCACTGGAGCGAGAGAAGAGAGATGGCGGGAGGGGGAGGGAAAGAGGGAGGGGAGAGAGAGAAGGAGGGAGAGAGGAGGAGGGAGAGAGGAGGGAGAGAGAAGAGGAAGAGAGAGAAAGAGGGAGATAGAGGAGGGGTGTGGTATGGCGGGTAAATGGACGTTGGGGTGATGTAGAGAGAAAGAGGGAGATGGGGTGAAGAAAGAGAGAGATTGGGAAGAAAGAGAGAGAGGGAGATGGGGAGAGAGAAAGAGAGAGATGGTGAGTGGACACAGTCGGGACACCCATTAGCTCATCAATGGAGGGGCATCACCGCCACTTAACACAGCTTATTGATCTGGTCAGCCTGCAGGGCCTCTGGTGAGTGTCCATTTCCTATCGAATGTACCAAGTCTATTCTTATTGACCGCTATCCCCCTAGTCCCAACCTCTCTTCCATCCCCACCAGGGAATGTTTTAAACACTCATTTGAAATTATAATCTCTGTGAGTAAATGTCATACTTGCCCCTAAGGCCTGGCGCAGATTGGCCGGAGAGCAGTGGTCTCAGAGGTCAGGGGCATTGGTCAATACTGACCTCTCTGTGTTCAGCCAAGGCACTCAGTCATTGAGAAACAAAATGGCTTCTGTTGGTCAACTGTTTACTGGGTTCATGAAGCCAATGGTGGTTATGATCCATTGAATGAAAATAGTGGGACGTAAAACAAATGTTATAAAGATGTGAATGACTGGAGAAATATCTGTATAGTTGTTTTATAGAACCTGCTGTTGTAGTATGTGTTTGTTTGTGTGTGTGTGTGTGTGTGCTCAAGTGCATGTGTGCACGTGTGTCTTTTGGGTGTGTGTGTGTGTGTGTGTGTGTGTGTGTGTGTGTGTGTGTGTGTGTGTGCACACCGTGTGACTGAATGAGGATTGAAGCAGGAGTGACACACTCACTGACTGCTCATCAATGCTTCATAGGTTAGATCATTAGATCTGAAGTGACAGGTCTACACTGAGCTGAGCTTGGGAGGGGAGGGAAAGGGGAGGGGCATATTGCTATTGATCCTCTGCTCCAGGGGCTTCTACTGTTACCATGGTTATCTGTGAGGGGGCAGGGCAGGAAGGGAACACTGCGATATGGGGTGATTTAATCGCTAGAAATTTGTATCACAATCAAAATTCAGTAGATATTCTAATTTAATTATGAGTTTTTGTTAATTTTGTGAAGCTCCTCACCTGATTTGATTGTACAAAAGTCTCTATATGCCTGTTATAATTTGCCCATAATTTACATTGTCATAATTACACCACAGACGAATAGGACACTCATCTGATATGCATGATAGCTAAGGCTATGTGGTCCTATAACCATTACTCTAACCCAAGGCCACTCCTCTTCCATAGCTCAATGAGTCAGGGGTTTATTGTGGGCAGATAGATAGATAGAGCAGAGGGGTCTGACAAAAGCCTCCCAAAGCTCCCAGTCAGTCAGCCAGGCTGGGTCGGGCTCAGGCAGGCCTGCCAAACTCCTCAGCTGTTCCTCTAAAGCAGGCTGAAATAAGAGCAGGCCTCAAAAGCCCTTTGATATTTTACTGCAGGGGTCAGGGCTGAAATGACCCGTAAATGAGGGAGGAATGAGCTTTCATTTTGTCAACCTGCTCTGTTATTATAAAGCAGGGCCTTCGGGTGACATGAGCTTGTCTTAAGTGCCTACGCCGGTGGAACAGCCAAACATGTTTTGGTGTCACCCAAAGCCCTTTTCCCCTACACAAGAAAACATTTACTGGACCTCCATTGAACAGTTGTGGGAATTTACCTAGGTGTGTGTGTGTGTGTGTGTGTGGGGGGGGGGTCGTGGGGTGGTCGTGTGTGTGCTCGTGCTGCATGTCTGTGTGTGTCATGGCAGTGTGTGTGTGGGAGTATTTGTAGGGTAGATTTCTAAGGGAGTTGCTCTCTAGTCTACACATGCCAGCGTCTGAGAGATGAAGAGGAGCAGACATCAGATAGGAAACAAAGCAACAGCAGTAAATACTGGGCTAAAAGGGAGTCTCTCTACTGTAGCTGCTGTTTACAACATTCAAATATCCAGAGTAGTAGAGCCAACCTGTGTTGGTGGAGCACATAAAGGTAACAAAACATGATCATTACGGGATGCATTTGTACAAAATTGTGGTACAGAACACATCCTTCCGAGTGCTGACATCGCCCACGCATCGCTTCGACTACAGAGAGAAAACCCCGCAGCTGACAAAGGGAAAGCTGGGGAAGAAAGAGTGCCATTTCCATCACTCAAGTCTCGGCTTGTGTTTAGAGAAGTTCAATATTGTGCCCCATTTTGATTTGAACCTGACAGTTTTTCTGAAGCTCCCCTATTCCGAATCACAGGGAGAGAAATGAGAGCACTGAACTCACTAGATGTGGAAGAATGGGAAAAAACCCCGGAAGAAAACAACAGGGAAACACAGAGAGAAAACAAATAAATACATAAATAAATCAACAATAGTAGTGCTGAGCTGGGGAAGGAGCGAAACAGTGAAACGTTGCAACAGACATTGCAGTGGGGAAAGATTTAAATTGTGGTTGTATCAATAATTGAGGCCTCTGAGAGTGTTTTTGTTCACCATAAGGTTTGATGTAATGGTAGGAAGGTTGAGATTAGGAAGGGTTTGTTTTATTGATGCCCTGGTGCAGATCACATCTGGTGTGAACACCCCCCATTACCCCCATGCATGCACACACGGATGCACGCACACACACACCACACCCCAAAATCCACATCGCACAATTAACTGTAGCCCCGTCTATCTTTTACAAAGTCCAGTTATTCAGACTAGTTAGACCCAGGTTACAGACCCTTGTGAAATTCCAACAGTGCAGTATGTAGGATCTTAATTTGATCACTCTTTTGTTGCTGAGAATTTTCCTGCACAGCAGGAAATGCGAACTTGTAGTGTAATCAAAGTTTAAAAAGGCTTCTAAAGTTTTTAATTTCCACTTTAAAATGAAGACTTGATTTGCCCTAACGAAAAATGGTGACCGAGTTGATAAATACTGTATTGAAGCCAGATAAAGTCACTCATATATTCTGGTGTCCACATCCCCTCACTTCATAACTCCACAACCACCGTGCTCGCAACTGAGAGACTCGGAAGAAGTAGTCGGGTTTATTATGTCATGGTTTCTAATGAAAAAGTAGATGTGAGAACAAGTTTTACCGGCATTTTCGTAGTTAATGATCTCAGCTAACTAGCCGGAAAGCAACTAACTAGCTAGCTAGCTTAAGAACAGTGCTAGCTAACAAGTGCTAGCTAGCTAAAGACCACATGTCAGAACCACAGCGAGATAACAGTCAGAATGCAGAACCAGCGCACGCTAACGTGAATGAGATGGCACGACAAGCATTATTCCAAATATCTCCCCCACCTGAAATCAACTTCACTCACCCAGGAGAATGGCCACAGTGGTTCACCCACTTCCAACGTTTCAGACAGGCATCTGGCTTGGACAATACAGGCAAGTGAACACGCTGCTATACTCAATGGCCGAGGCTAATGTACGGTCCAGAAATCTGACAAGCTAATGATTTATGACACTGTCAGAGCAGCGCTAAACATCCACGAAACAGAATGTGATTTTTGAAAGAGCTTGATTTAATAAATGCATTCAGAAAAGTGGGAAATCAGTGGACAAGTTCATCATTGCTTTGCATGAGCTTAGTGAACATTGTGATTATAGACAATGGCGAAGGTGCATAAAGATGGAGGAGTTCAGATATGACGTCATTATTTTTAGCACTACCTACAGAGTTCTTGAACTACGGCGCGGAACATGGGTTAATGCGCAGGTAAATCAGCACAATCTACTTTTTTATTTTTTCAAATTGCTGATGTCTTGGAGCTAGAATTGGGATCATATTTCCTGTGCTAATGCTGATACAAAAAAATGTAAGCAATGTACAATAAGGCGAACTTAGCAAACGAGGCATTTGTGGTAAGTACATGGGGGCTGCCATCTTTATGCACCTTTGCTATTACGTGATGATCTAATAAGGGACAGATTAGAGGTAGGTCTTCGTGACAGAGCCCTATCAGAACAAATGCAGATGGATCCAGTCCTTACCTTAGAGAAAGCTAAAACCATGGCCCGTCAAAAATAAATAATAAAGAAACAACAATCCTTACTCAGTGAACGGCGAACAAAGACAAATGGTAGAGGCTATAGGGAACACAAAGTTGCCTTTACACTCTGGGCGACCAAGATACACAAACACTGCTAGTGAACCAAACAGGGCTACAGAGAAGTGACTCACAGTTGAAAAACACAAATCAACAGACAAATCATGTTCATGGTGTGGAAAGGGCCCCCTTAACAGACGAGTTTGCCCAGCCAGAGACGTTATCTGCAGAAATGGTCAAAAGAAGGGCCACTATGCAACAGTCTGCAGATCCCAAACAGCAGCGTCAGAACGCCTAGAGGAAGAGGAGTCTGACATGGCATTTCTTGGCTCCATCGGGACGGATACAGACCAGCCATGGGTAACTACACTTAGTCTGTGTAATCAAAAGGTCAAATTTAAAATTGACACAGGCGCAGATGTCACAGTCATTCCAGAGATCTTATACCAACAGCTGACGAAAGACTCACTACAGCACACACCTAAAGTCTTTCAGGGCCCCAGTCAAATACCCCTTAACGTGAGAGGTAAATTCTAGGCTACACTCATATATGGGGAACGCTCAACTCAACAAGATATCTATGTAATTCGTGGCCATTGCACTGCACTACTGGGCCGTCCCACTGTCACTGCACTCGGACTGGTCACAGGGACTGAACAGATATAACTGCGTATTCCCAAACCTTTCCAAGGGACACACACTGGAAGGCGAATCCCACATCAAGCTCAAACCTGAAGCTCAGCCATTTGCGATGTGCATGCCCAGACGAGTGGCTCTCCCCCTCCGGGCTAAGGTCAAAAATGAACTTTGACTCATGGTGGGGGAAGACATCATCACAAGAGTGGAAGAAGCAACGGAATGATGCACTTGGATGGTGGTAGTCTTCAAGCCTGATGGTAATGTGCGGATCTGTGTGGACTTAACCAACCTTAACGAAAGTGTCTGTCGGGAGCTATACACTCTACACACTAAAGGCCAGCTGAAAGACGCCAAGATCTTGTCCTCAACGAACAATCAGGATCCTGGCAAATACCTTTGTCAAAAAACTAAAAAAAATCAACACATTCATCACTCCCTGCGGCCAATGCTGCTTTCGGAGGCTCCCGTTTGGAATCTCGTTGGCCCCAAAACATTTCCAGTGCAGAATGTCACAACTGCTGGAGGGCCTTGAGGGAGTCGTCTGCCAAATGGATGATATCCTGGTGTATGGGGCAACTCAGGATGAACAAAACAACTGGTGGTATGCTGTTCTCCAGTGCCATGAATAGGCAAGACTGACGCTGAACGCAAAATGTGAGTTCTCCAAACAACAAGTGAAATTCCTGGGCCTGATCATCAATGGAAGTGGCGTTCGAGCTGACTCAGCCAAGGTCACAGCAGTTGCACAAATGCCAGTACCAACAAACGTAAGCGAGGTACGGAGATTCATGGGCATAGTCAAGCACCTGGGGAAATAGATCCCTCTCATCACAGAGATACCCAGACCCCTCAGAGAGCTACTGAACAAAAAACAGAGAGTGGACTTTGGATCCCCAGCAAGCACAGGTGTTTAATGACTCCTCCTGGATTAGCCCTTTACGACCCTACAGCAGACACAAAGGTGTCAGCTGATGCATCCTCCTACAGCGTAGGAGCTGTTCTGCTACAGAGGAAAAGCAACACAGACTGGCGTCCCATCGCGTACGCTTCCCGGGCCCTGTCTAGCAAGGAACATCGCACAGATGGAAAAAGAAGCTCTTGCTACTACATGGGGTTGTGAGCGCTTCAGATACTTTTTTATAGGCCTCACATTTCAAGTTGACACTGACTATAAGCCCCTCCTAGCGCTGCTTAGCTCAAAGTGGCTAGACGAACTACCACCAAGGATCCAATGTATCAGAATGAGACTCATGCAATTCAAGTTCTCTATTGCACATGTCTGGTAAGAGCTTGGCCACGGCCGACACACTGCCCAGAGCACCAGTGCTCCAGAACCCATCAACACAGAACCACAGCAACCAATCTGAGGAACAGCTAATTGAAGGGTATGTGCACACTGTCCTCTCCGCTATTCACATTACGGAAAAACGGTACAGCGAGAACAAGAAGCCAAGGAACTTCTCTGCCCAGTGAGACAGTGCTGTGAACAAGGCTGGCCAGAAGAAGTCCAACACGACCTTGATCTGAAACCCTTTTGGGCCACCTCAGGTGACCTCACTGTGGCACAAGGACTCATCCCCTCCAAAATGCAAAAGGACATTCTTAACCGGTAGCATGAGGGCCACCAAGGCATTACAAAATCCAGAGAGAGAGCCAAGTCCTCCGTCTGGTGGCCAGGTCTCAGCAAGCAACTACAAGTGAAAGTTGAACAATGTGACACTTGTGCCAAATACAGAAGGCAGGCCCCAGAGTCCCTCCTCCCAAGTCTGACACCAGAGGGCCCTTGGCAAAAGCTAGGGGCTGACCTTTTTCACCTAGACAACTCCACATACCTCGTTGTCTTTGACTATTTCTCTAGATTCATGGTGGCAAAAATGACCTCAACGACATCTAGCTCAGTGGTGGAGAGGATGAAGTCATGGTTTGCACGTAGCGGGGTCCCTCTTCGCCTAATCTCAGACAAAGGCCCCCAGTTTGCCTCTGAGACTTTCAAAATGTTCACAGACACCTGGGTATTCACACACACAACCTCAAGCCAAACTGCCAAACAGCTCCTTCGCACATCCTCAGACCCTTACCTGGGGTTCTTAGCGTACAAATCAACCCCCCTCTCCAATGGATTGAGGCAGGAAGCTGTGTACGACCATTCCTACTCTGCCCTCACTGTTGACTCCAGGGTGGCCAGACCTCTCTGAGTTTACACACAAAGACAGACAATCTAATCTCAGCAAAAATAAACACTTCAACAGCTGACATCGAGCAAAGGCCCATCAAGCATACGACCAGGAGACACAGTATGGATACAGGACTCCCGGGACAAAGGCATAGCGCAAAGACACTCGGACACTTCACGCTCCATCCTAGTAAACATTCATGGACAGACAGTCAGGAGAAACCGCCAACACCTCACCCTGGACCAACCAGAAATTGCGTCACCACAACTGCACTCAGACTCTACACAGCACCTCAGACTCCGACTCTGAGGAGCCTCCCCAGCTCAGACATTACAGACAGAGATATCCATGACCTTTCCACAACCTTCCCCCTCTCCACGGTACCAGGTGAGGACTACGTTCCCACCCACTTACAGTACCTTAAAGACTTTACAGCTCTATAGGTCACACCAAACACCTTGAACGGGGACAGAATAAAGCCCCAGGTGTATGGAGAGAGTTACAGGTAGTCTACACTGTGCTCTCTTAAAAAAAAGAGACTGGATATGAACATGTTGTTTACATGTTAGATTTGGCATTTATTGAAATGCTAGTTTAGAGAACTGTTACAGTTGTTTACTATTGGATGTTAGACAATGCAGTACTGTGCTTTCTGTTGTTCCTTAAGAAAGGGAGATGTGGGAGTAGTTACATGTCCCCCTCCGTAAGGGGATGCAAGGTGACTGAGTTGATGAATACTGTTTTGAAGCCAGATAAAGTCACTCATGTTTCTTACTAACTTTGGTGTCCGCGTCCCCTCACTTCATAACTTAACAATATCAACCCGTACAAAAAAATGTCAATTTATTATAATCCACATAAAATTCACATTTCCTGTTGCTTCAGGATTATCTTCCTTCTGTAGCAAACTAGTTCAAATTAAGATCCTTCATCTGTAGCTCCTCCGAGCAAACAAAGCAGATTGATAAGTAAACTCCCTGACCCATTAAATAGGAGTGTGTCTTTAGCACTAATTACGGACTGTGTTGACTCTCGGTCTCTCTGCTAGTTTGCACAGGCCTTATTACTGTTAGTCTGTCATGTCTGGCTCTGTCTGGGACACTTTCCCCTTCAAGACATTCCAGGCTACTGACTGTGAGACTATAGGCTACTGTGAGATAGATTAGCATATCCCTAGAGCCGTGGCCCTATAGCTTTGATCATGTGACGCCTGCCTTGCCCTGCCTGACTAGACGGACTCAGGCTTGGACACAACCAGACCTGGTTGTAGTTAGTTAGAGACATGGGACGCGTACTTGTGGTTCTGAATGTTATAGCCCCTAGCAGACCTGCCAGTGTAACCCCCATGGCTTTAAGCCTTCTTGTCACGCTGCTATAATGCAGTGTCACTCCTAATGCTAATGGTTAGCATCACGCTCACTCCCCTCCCTCCCTCCTCCTCTTTAACTCAGCCTGGCAGAAGTGACCCGCGCCAGTGCACTGGGTCTGGCGTGAACTTAATCACTTGAGCAAATTGAAACCACTTGCTCAGCAGTATTTTTACAGCGGTATATAGTGTGTGACCCAGGCCTCTTGTGAAGTGACCTCTGCTTTTTGAAAGAAGGCTGGGAGCTGGGGGACTGTACCGACGAGAGACCGACCGCCGTTGAAAAACATGAGATGGTTAACTTTCCTTTTTTTCTCCCTTTTTCCCTTCTTAGCTTGATCCCCTCAGTATGTTGGTTGGATGTTGGACATTCCTCCCCTAAACCCACGACCTGTTAGATTTACTATGCCTGTGTAATCCCCTCACAGTTGACATTTAGAGGACATGTTAAGAGTCATGCCTTTAGTGTGAATGTGTTTTTATCTGGAGTGCTTTATCACCAGTAGGATCCACCACTTTGAAGACCTTCCTGTCCCTCTAGGAAAGTTCCTGACCCTGATTACCAGGAGTTCATCCCAAATGGCACCCTATTCCCTATAAAGTGCACTACTTTTGACCAGAGCCCTGATCAGACACAGAACTGGAGTGCTTCTCTGCTTCTCCTGTCCTTGGAAAATAGAGTATGTCCTTCTGTTGAGAAAAATTAAATGTTCACTTATTACAAAAACTTGGACTCATTCATTTGAACTGGATTAAACTCTGATTTTGAGTGATTGGCGGCTACATAGATCACAGACATGGATAGAGAGAAATAACTGAACCAGAAAAGTCCCAGGCTAGATGTTAGCAAACATGTAGCTTTCCTTACCCCTCTGCTTTATCCCAGGGCCTAGGAGAGCAAGGGTCCAGAGCATGAAAGACTTAGCAATGACTTCACACTGGGTCTGTTTAACTTTAAACGTCAAGTCATTATGTTGTAACGCAGAGGACATACATGTTCACACAAAACACTCTCACAGGCCTTCTCCACTCTACAAGTAGCCGGAATCCTGGGACATCCAGGGGTTCCCTATGAAATTCCCAATGAAATTCCCAATCCCAACTTTTCCCGCCCCCTTTCCTAATCACAAACAGACTAGCGCACATTACAGCCTCTGTGCCCTCCTTAATACCTCTTTAAATAATACGTATTTAGTTTGGATTTACACAGAGCTGTTAAGGTAGTAAAACTCTTCAA
The DNA here is from genome assembly GCF_020615455.1 of Coregonus clupeaformis. Lineage (NCBI taxonomy): Eukaryota > Metazoa > Chordata > Actinopteri > Salmoniformes > Salmonidae > Coregonus > Coregonus clupeaformis. The sequence goes on along the minus strand of NC_059223.1, from coordinate 1,186,557 downwards.
AGTGCTGTGTAACCTTTCATAATGGACGGTGAGGACGGTGTCGGTGCATATCTGTTCTTCATTACCTTTAATCACTCTGTGTTTTACCTGTTCGCTTTATTGTAACAGAGGTCATAAAAACACCCTTGTGAAAAAACGCTCCCGACTCTCAGATTATCTCGTTAACACAACCAAACAAAGTGCTGCTGCCCACTTTTAACATTTACCTTTCTGACAGGAGTGCATTCAGGGCTAAATCATGTTTTTACAGATCTCTCTCTTTCTCGCTCTCTCTCCCTCCTCTCTGGGCTGAGTGGGACAACAGAGAGGCAAGGTGGGGAGGGAGGGGCTTGCTAGACTGGTCGAAGCCAAATTAATGAATATAACATTCGGTGAAACTCATATAAACGCTACTGGAGCCCTGTGATGTCATGAAGCATGCATAAGGAAGTAATGATGAAGTTATACCATACCTTTTTAACAAAACTCAACAAATAATATATTACATATCATTGACGCAACCTTTTGCATTAACTGTTCCAATCCTACTACTACTGAAGCGTGTTATTAACTACTGAAGGCCCATTCAGACCCTCCCCTCCCCTCCTCACCCAAAGCCCCAGAGGCAGAGCTAGGAGCTGAGTGGTGGTGGTGGTGCTAGTGGGTCCAGGCCCAGCCCATGACACTGACCATAGCCCTCCTGTCACAGTGACAGGGGGGTGGGGACCTCGGCTGAGGTATTTGACCTATTTGACCCTTAACCTCTAGGATGATTGAAGTGGTCGGCTTTCCCTGGTCGGCTGCTCATGGAGGGCTGACGGTGACGAGTCCTTTAGGACCTCTCTGGTTGCAGGGTGGAGAGGGGAGATACACACCAGAGTCATAGGGGCCAGAGGGGTTGTAATCTGTCTGATGGGCTCAGGCCTGAAGGAAGACATGCTGGTCAGCCATGAGAGAGAGAAGGGCAGAAGTAGCAGGCTGTAGGCAGTGACCTTGGGTTGTCCAGAGAGTGTCAATGGACAGTGGAGTTTCCTCTAGCGCATCTCTTACTCATGTGTCCTGCATTGGCCTACTCACTTAACAAGAGCTTAAGTAGCCAGAGAGACTTGTGTTACTGGGGGAGTTATTGGACACATTACAATGACTTTATTAATAGATAATCTTAAAACTATTAAATAACGTCTGGTATGTTGTATGTAAAGTAATTTTTCTACTACGACAGATTCAAATTAAATAGCAGTACTGTATCAATGTCAGTTGAAGTCCCTGGATACTTGTGATAAAGATATATAACATTGAGTCTGCATCCCCTATTGACACAGATACATCTAAGTCTTATGTTTCACCTCCACTAATCTAATAATCTCTCTTAGTTTTCACCTTGTCCATGCCTCAAGGTCAAACAACTTTTCTCTCTTCAGTGTTCTCAAATGATCTGCTCTGCTCCCGGGGTCATCCCCACTAATCCCCAGTCGCTCCAGTCCTGGTGGGTTCTCCCATAGGGCCGGTGAAACTAGACCCCAAAGCCCTGAGCCGAGCCAAGATGTCCGCAGAGATAAAGAGTCCTGAGCCCACTCTCATTCAGGGGTCTCAGGCAGGATTTCAGCGATACATCATCACAAGGCCATTAGGACCGGTCCCCAGCCCCACCCAGCCCCATCCCAAATGCCCAGCTGCATCCAAGTTCCAAGCCCCAAGCCCCTGATCCAAAATCTAGGGTTGGGCAATATATTAAATTCATTCAATTAATTATAATTGATGTTTTTGTGCGATATTCCAAATGGCTGTATTGCAAGGAGCAAGTTTTTTTTAATGTTCGCTTGTTGTCTTATTGGTCTCGTCTCCTTCGTTCCTTCTGTGCTGTGTGCACCTTCCCATTTACACCAGAGATCTGTATATAATGAGGAGATGCTTGTCTCTGCCCTAACAATGGGAGTTGTTGTTCCAAAGGTGGGAAGGCAGGCGACAAATATAGGTCCAAAATAAGCCCATAAAAATGCATTGGGCTTATTTTGGACAGATTTTAGCGAGAGTGAAACCTCTCGCTTCGCCTCTTCCTCTATGGTTTACACACACACAAACATCAAGCCCCTCCCCCTGCCACTCACAACAACAAAGATGAGAGATCACTTCTTCCTCTCTGACAAGCAGTTTCAACACTCTATTTGCATTTGAGATTTGGTCCAACAGAATCGGTCATATGGTCACCGAAACACAGTGAGACATTATTTTACAGTAATAGAGGAGAGGTTAACCTTTTTAATGATACCCTTTTTAATTCCCAACTACTCAAACTGCACTCAGAGCAGACACTACTAAAACGAGAGTATCAATGAACATTGATTCTGGAATATGAATGCTCAGTTTGTCGCGCGCGGCATTGAGGTACCAAGTAGGCCTACCGCTAGCAGCATTTAAGCCAAAGACTGTTATACTAGCTTTCTAGTCTGTATTTTATAAATGTGCAATAAGCATAAAACACAATTATATAAGGAATTGGCAACTCGTTCTCATTCTGGGAAATAAGGTAGGCCACTTGATTTCAACATCTGAACAAAGTGGACAGGTTAACATGCTGTTTAAACAGTTGGAGATGGACAGAAGGGTGTGTTCATAACAATTCAACTGTTCTGCCTTGTTAGCTAGCAAATAGATCCAAGTTGGCTAAACCTGAAATATAAAGATTAGCTGGCTACTCACTAGCATGTGGGCTTGTGCTTGAGAGATTTTTTATAAGACCTGTGTTAATTATCTGTAGCCTGTTGCCTCCTACAAAAAGTTAGTAATTATCAGTGAATGTGCATTATGCATTTCTGGTTAAAGTTTTTACAAAAAAGGGCATTTGCATAGACAGAGAGATCAGTGATTATTGCAAAAGAGCAGGTTAAACTACTTTGATAAAATAATGTAATTATTAGTGGGTCTTATGGTTGTGGAAGGCTTATATTTAGCCTAGGTACAAGCCCTGAATTCATTAAACTATTAATGCAGTGACTTTTAATTGTACACTAAATCTTATTTAGAGAAAACATTTTAAAAAATCTAGATATATCTATATCTTGAATCGCCTATGAATTTGAAAAAATCTAGATATGATTTTTAGGCCATACTGCCCAGCCCTGGCATCATCCATTTCAAAGAGCCAGCGTCTGTCCCATCCCAATAATAATAAAATAATAATAATAAAAATAAAATAATAATCAAGTCTCAGCCCAGGATTTGCCCCAACTCCAGACCAGCTTAACCCCTAGTACAGCCCCAGCCCCAGCCATCCTTCATACCCCCATACTCAGCCACTGGGGGGGGAAACCAACCCATCACTACCCAGCCATGTTATTTTAGGCTGAAATGGCCACTGAAACAGTGCAGTATTGTATTTCAGTCACCACGTAACCCTATCATGTGTGCTGCTGTGAGCGAGACGGGGACAGGGGGGAAAGGTGGTGTGCCTACGTCGGCTCAACATACATGGCTGTGGAAGCCCATACTAACATATGAGCCAAGGGTTATCAGTTTTACTGCTGGGTTTGGGCTAAAAGTATCACTGCATGGAACTGGCCTGCAAGGAGAGACGCCCACCAATCAGAGGATAGGACTCAACTCTTATTAGCTACAGCTGATGATTGACACTGACGAGAGAGAGAGAGAGAGAGAGAGAGAGAGAGTAGAGAGAGAGAGAGAGAGAGAGAGAGAGAGAGAGAGAGAGAGAGAGAGAGAGAGAGAGAGAGAGAGGTGGGATGAAGGGAGGGGTAGAGAGACAGGGAGAGAGAAAGGGGAGGAAGGGAGGGGGAGAGAGGGGGAGAGAGGGAGAGAGAGCAAGAGAAAGTAGGGAGTTAAATTGAAGGGAGGGTGGGGGTTAAAGGGTGGAAGGGGGTCCATGTTTTGAAGCCAAGGAAAATCTCAATTACACATTAGTGCTGGAGGGCAGCTCCCCAACCAGAGACAGACAGAGAGGGGGTGTTTGAGAAACAAACCACTCTCATAAGTTTTTGTCTGCCTATCATTCATGTTTGTTTTGGGGGAAAGTGTTCAAAAGATGCACTTTTTGGACGGCGTGTCCTGTTACTAAGCCTATCACACCACTTAGTCGTTTTGGTGTAAAGTTATACATGGTGTTCTAGCCTGGTGCCTATGGGCTGGCCAGCAGTGTGAAGCCTGGACTGGATGGGCCTGTAGCCTATAGCCTGTAGCGGTGGCCAGCCAGCATCCCACAGTGTGGTTGAGTTGACAATCAAAAGTGAATGGTAGCAGGCTGCTCTATTGTCTAACCATGAGTGTTGTTTGTGCAGTTCTAGATGTGTTTATGACGCCACCGCAGGCAGCCAGTGAGCCAGTGGCTTTGTTATGTGCCAACCATAAATGGGAGGATTTGTCTCCTTGTCTCTCAACATCCACTTACCATGTGTCCAGTGTGCTGCTCTCTCTATCTGGCAGAAAGCATTGTGTTGTGTCTTAAACGCCACTGCCGCCCGTGCATGTTTCTGGACAGGTTTTATGTCTAGTAAACTGCGTCGAGGCTGGCGAACCCTGCAATTAAGACAGCCTTCAGCGGGAATCTTTTCAACCATGATTGGGATACAATTAGAGTAAAGCCATAGCATTTTCAAATAGTTTTCTGACACTTCACATTAATGTTGTGTTTATTGCTATAGTTTCTGTCATAAAAAGTTATTTCTGGGAGAATACTTTGTGTGTGTGAATGCTTAATTCGGAGACAGATTTTCAATAGTTGTCAAATTCAATATATTCTGGTATTGGTGTATTTAAACAACTAAATGATCTGTCAATCAATGGATGTAGTCCGTACATAACACTGTTATTTTTATGAATACATATATAGTGCTGACTTACATACTGGTATACTGTATGTATGTAGTAAGAGCCTGACCATGTGCATATCAATAGGGTTGCAATATGGACCAGCCCCATCTGGGTTGGAAAAGGCGCTCCTATTATTTACAGGAGGGCTCCAGTGTTGTAGTTTTACATCTGGGTGTTCTATTATTCTCAACTACAAGGGCATGTAAATGGAGGCTGTATTCTCAGGACAGAGCAGCAGAGCAGCAGAGCAAGAGGCACGAGAACCAGCAAACCTGAACCAGGCCTCAATTAGTCCCGGGGCACATTTGTTCTGTATTATGATGTCTGATGTACTGTAAGCATGCCGTAAGTTACGCTGTTATCTATTTATACCTATAACTTTAATTATCCTGCTTCCTGGCTTTGATCTGCGATCAATCACTTCATACCTGATGTCAGGAGAAAGGGCTGCACATGTATAGTGGGTGTCGGGCTGCTCCCCCTCTCCCCCTCTCCCCCTCTCCTCCCTCTCCTCCCTCTCTCTTCATCTCTCTCCCTCTCTCTATTGTTCTTTTCAGCATGCCAATAAGATCTATCTATCTATCTATCTATCTATCTATCTATCTATCTATCTATCTATCTATCTATCTATCTATCTATCTATCTATCTATCTATCTATCTATCTATCTATCTATCTATCTATCTATCTATCTATCTCTCTCTCTCTCTCATCTCTCTCTCTCTCTCTCTCTCTCTCTCTCTCTCTCTCTCTCTCTCTCTCTCTCTCTCTCTCTCTCTCTCTCTCTCTCTCTCTCTCTCTCTCTCTCTCTCTCTCTCTCTCTCTCTCTCTCTCTCTCTCTCTCTCTCTCTCTCTCTCTCTCTCTCTCTCTCTCTCTCTCTCTCTCACTCCAACACCACGTGGCAGGACACATCTGACCCTCTTAATACCAACCAGACCAGACTGGACTGAGCACTATAGGGATCTGACTTGACTTGTTTTTTGTCTGTTGTCCGTTGGGTATACTTTATGATGTGGTGAGAAAATTGAAAATAGTTAGAAAAGTTTCATAGATGTTTTACTTATTTCTCGTCTACACAATTCCCAATATCAGAAGTTATCAATTATTAAATGAGTTCTTGGCGGTTCCGTGTTCCAGCAGCACATCTGAGGACATGCAGACATCTCTGAGAGAAAAAATCAAGCCTGTTTCCTCCCCAGCATGTTTTCATTTAGCAAACGGGGAGTGGAGCCAATGAGAAAATCAATATTACAGATAAGCTCCTCCCACCAACGTGACACAGTTTACCCACATGGACATAGCAGGGTGTTGTGTTGGAAAGGGTCCATTTACATCCAACTGTGCATGTATAAAGTCCTCCAAAGACAATCTCAATCAGTGTCGGATCATTTGCAAATTCTTGCAGTTGTAGTTATTTAAAAAATACATGTGTGAAAGCCTTCGCTCGTTTGACAGCCTGAGTAAGACAAGTTTCTTACCGGATGCTAACTGAGTGAGAAATAAAAGCGGAACAAATCCGGTTTAATTCAAGGAATGTTTCATACATATCAAGATATAGTATTTCTATAGAGCATGACTCAACTTAATAATTCAGAGGGTGAGTGGGTGAGTGTGTGTGTGTGTCTGTGTCTGTGTGTGTGTGTGTGTGTGTGTGTGTGTGTGTGTGTGTGTGTGAGAGAGAGAGAGAGAGAGAGAGAGAGAGAGAGACAGAGAGAGAGAGAGAGAGAGAGAGAGAGACAGAGAGAGAGAGAGAGAGAGAGAGAGAGAGAGAGAGAGAGAGAGAGAGAGAGAGAGAGAGAGAGAGAGAGAGAGAGAGAGAGAGAGAGAGAGAGATGTGGGAGAGAGAGAGAGATGTGGGAGAGAGAGAGAGAGCGAGAGAGAGAGAGATGTGGGAAAGAGAGAGAGAGAGAGAGAGAGAGAGAGAGAGAGAGAGAGAGAGAGAGAGAGAGAGAGAGAGAGAGAGAGAGAGAGAGAGAGAGAGAGAGAGAGAGAGAGAGAGAGAGAGAGAGAGAGAGAGAGAGAGAGAGGGAGTAGGGGGGAGAAGTGTGTTGCCTATCCTATAGACTCCTTCAGGTTTCCGGGGGAAAAAATCTAAGAATTCTTCGAAACAGAAGATGAAAAATGTATAGAGATGTACACTGTATACTCTGGTCCAGGAGACATGCTTAGGGGTCTCTGTGCAATATGTTCTCTATTACATAGACCAGGTGATTTCTGCTTGTCTCCTTTCAGAACATGATCTCCTCCAGGTCGGGCCGGGCCCAAGCCGCCGAGCCCCACTCGGCGCAGAGCCTCGTTAAATCATCATGGACGGAGCAAGGGAGCGTGGATTACGTTTTAAAGTAATACAAGTAGTGGACCTGCTGGCTAGGTGAAAAACCCACAAGAGCAACTTTCTTTTCATGTACAGACTGCGTTCAACGAAGCGTTTAATTCAACAAATCCACGGTTGTGATCCACCAGAAATGGAGCTTGGGTTAGTTCAATTTGTACCAAACGATCTCCAAATGATCAAAGCCCGGAGAGCTCTCCCCAACATGCTGCTTAAATTAGACTAACACCAAAGTCTTTGGCTGTGGGACAGTATTTGGAATGTCTTACCAGAAGAGAAATTCTTTGGCACATATGGTTCCAATAGAATCTAGATGGCGCTCCACAGCTTTAATGGGCTGAGAGGGAACTTTGGCGCTAACTCTCTAACTCCCAGTTCTCTTGCTGTCACCTGCAAAGCAGCAAGGATGTCGTTTTTCTCTTTTCTCTTTTCCTCTTTTCTTCATCCCTCTCTTTCCCTTCCCATTACCAGGCACTGAAGGGGAGCGATTGTGTGGTGAAGGGAGAGAAGGGAGGAGGAGGAGGAAGAGGTTTTCTGTGCCAGCTGCAGACTGCCATCCCTGGCTGGGAGACTGTCACTCCTCTCCACTCCTCTCCCTGTGTGTCAACCACGCTGAGGCAGACAGGCCTGTGGTCTGCCACCAATAACTAACCAGAGTTAGTGAGTTACCCAGAAGGCACCACTCTAATGCTCCAGCTACGCCATTAGGCTGTTCATGCCATTTGAGATTTCACTAACAGTATGTGTTATGTAAGTGATATAGACAGACCACGATGAAGAGTGTGTGTGTGTTGTGTGTGTGTATGTGTGTGTGTATGTGTGTGTGTGTGTGTGTGTGTGTGTGTGTGTGTGTGTGTGTGTGTGTGCTTGTGTGTAACAAGCCTGGCTACATCTGTAGGCCATGTGGAACCCAGAGAACACACAAACACAACGACGGGAGAAAACAGGGGTGCGGTTCTCGTGTGTGTGTTGGAAGTTGAGCGTCTTCTCTGCACACTGTAAAAAAAAGCCTCTCTAATATTGGACCTATAACATTGCACAGATGGGGCTCTCAGTTTAGAACTAGTCTTTTTTCACTATAGTTGGAAATGTGACAAAGTACGAAAAAGAAAGAAAGGCATAAAATAGTATACAGTACTCTTGCACAATATCTAATAATATCATGCTGTACATTGGCCTTGTATGAATTGTCTGGATGAGTGGATGTTACAGACGTTACAAATATGATCGTAATATCACATGAGCACACGCACAGTCCCAGATATTTCAGATTTCACAGCTCAGTTGATTTAGGACTCTCGGGAGAGTTAAGAATGTGACATTTTCACTCTGCATCTGCACTTTTGTCACAACAGGCATAAAATCTGAAAAGTCGAAACAGTGGGGGGTTTCACTCCGGGGGCACATTCAGCTCCTCAGCTCTATTTCTGTTATACTGCAATTAGTCTGTTCCCAGAAGACAGACTGGTGAGAGGCAATATACACGCCTGTGTGCATGTCACTGTGTCTACTGTATGCACTTCTACAGCAGTGTGTGTACAGTATGTGCGTTCAGTTACTCACCTATTTCTATTGTGTGTGTTTGTCAATGCGTACAGTATGCTTGATGGCAGTGGAGGCTGGTGGGAGGAGCTATAGGAGGATGGGCTCATTGCAATGGCTGGAATGGAATAAATGGAAAGATATCAAACACATCAGACACAGGGAAACCACATGTTGGACTCCGTTCCATATATTCCATTCCAGACATTACAATGAGCCCGTCCTCCTATAGCTCCTCCCACCAGCCTCCACTGCTTGATGGTTAGGCCTATTGATTGTATTGCATGAATCAATGAGTTGGTCAGAGTTCCATGTTAAGGACCTCAAGTAAGATTCAAATTGCCTTGGACAAACAAATACTCTCCCAGAGTTAGAAAATGTGTTTCTGATTCCTACAGTATTCCTATTATTCCCTTTGCCAACAGTTGCCACATACACCAATGCGTGTGTGTGTGTCTGTGAGGGACCCCTAGTCAGCAAAGCACTGCCCAACCTGGCAACCTCGTATCAAAGTTAACTAGAATAAACATTTAAGAGTAAAAAAAAATGACTGGAGCAGCATGCAGTGTAAATCATCAACGTCAACTTCAAACACAGGCCAACCACGGCTAGCTTAGTGTATTTATTTACAGCAGTAATTTATGCAGAAAGTGGCTTTTGTCAGTCCCACAACACAGCAACTTTGATAAATGCAACTTTGATTATTGTCATGTATCTGAAATCAAAGTGAAACATTTACTAGCTGTGTGCTGAGCTAGTCCAGAGGAGAGGCTGAGCGAGGCAGGGCAGGCCAGAGGTAGTCCAGGGGAGAGGCTGGGCCAGGCAGGGCAGGCCAGTGAGAGTGAACCCAGTCAGTCTCAAGTTGACTTTCCTGTCTTTAGAACTCCCCCTCTCACCTCCCCTCCGCCCCTCTCTAAAGCCTGGGAGGTTAATCTGAGGCATAAAGGTTACGATGTATGTCTAGTGAATAATGACGATATGATGTGTACCGAAACAGCGTGACAGTTTGCAGCCATTAACCCCTGAGCAGGCCAGGGCTCATCGTTACAGGCAGTCAGCCCAGTCCAGCATAGCCAGTCAGGCCTTCTCAGGGCCAGGGGACAGGAGCGAGGCTCCTACGATATCTATATGATTTACCATACCACGCTCAGACAGCACACAGCAAGAGCAGACTGGTAGGAACACATCAAGTTAAATAGAAACTGTCACTGTACTTGGATGAAGGGAAAAGAGCACTTTGATTCCATCAAAAGTCACACAATTCCAATTTGGGAGACTGTTGAGGGAGAAGTGTTTCATATGACAAAAAGGATTGAACTGTGAACTGCGAGTTCAAATCCGAAGCACATGTTCATGTACTTTATGGCAAAGTTGGTTTTTGATGACTCAGCTGTATTTGTGTGTGGATTGTTAAAAAGACAATCCAATTTAGACCCCATAACAAAGATGCCCTATCCTGCTTTGTTCAATAAGTGACTTGTTGAGAAATGCACCCCTCTTGAGAAGAGAGAAAAGCTGAGCTAACAGGGTGACTCACCAGCAGACCTCTGCTCCTGACCCTCAGCCTGTTTGTTGACACTTTCCCAATGGAGCCACTTGAACCAAAAACGGGGGGAGGAGGAAAAGAAAAAGGAGGAGCAAAGGGGAAAAAAAGAACGTTTTGATGGATGAGGTCTTCTCCTGTTACATTTGGAGAGAACACAGCTGTGGGGAGCTGTTAAGTACACGCAAACAAGCTGTCTGCTTCAGACAAGCCTACCTGCCGGGCTACGGGCCTCCACCCCACCCTCCGCCGCCCCCAAATCCCCACACTTGTATGACTGTCTCTGACACATGATCACAACCGGCCAATACATGTGGGAGCAGAGCTGAGTAGAGCAGAGCAACGCTAGCTTCGCAAAAAAAGTGAGAAATAGTTTAAACTAAAACAAAAACAATCCCCTCTTTAATACCACTGGGACCCCCTGCTACTAATTCATCTTGTTTCTCTTTGTTTTGAGCTGGTTTTGTGTGCTGTTGAGAAGGGGGGGAGGGGTAAAGAGAGAGACAGAAAGCGAGAGAGGGGGGAAGAGAGCTAGAGGGGAAGAGAGAGAGCGAGAGAGAAAAGAGGGAGAGAGAGAGACAGAGAGAGAGCAAGGGTTTTTGTAGCTTTACTGGGTACGAGGAAAAGGTTAGGAATGGGAGGGAAATGTAAAGAACATCTGCTACCGTGACGATGGTGTCGCTGCTACTCTAATGTGTTTGGAATAGACACAACAGGACCAGGTTCTTTGAGGGGGAAGCCTTTCTGAGACATACGCTGAGAAAATGGAATGGAATTCATTAGGACATTTTGGGAGTATAATATCAAGTTATAGTGATAATAATATTAGATGGCTTAGCTGTCATTATATGTGAATTTTTTCATATGTTAACAGGAAACAATGGTTGTCAAGGCAGAACAGACTGATTCAAATTAGATATATTATTAAAGTATATTAAGTTATCGTGTCATCCTTTTAGCACATTAGCGTTACCCTTCAGACATATTGAGTACAACTGAACAAATTGTACTCCATGTTTAGATGTGGGGTTGTAATTCCTGTGTTACATCCCAACAGCTCTGGTACCAGTTAGCAGCTATGCTATGGGACCCATGTGACTCATCTCCGTATTGAGTATCCAGACTGGCGTGGCGCAAAAACATAAGTTAATATGTTTGTATATTGAAAAACTAAGAATTGATGTGCTCTTTAATACTTGTGGCCAACCACAATCGAGTTAATAAAGTTTTAGCTTTAATACTCTTCCAATTGACAAGTAATGGAAAGCATGGAGATTGGGCTGGGGCTGGGGTATTGTCGTATTAGGGACATGTGGCTCTCTACTCTACTGGGCCATGGTTTAGTTTGCGGTCCAGAGAATAATGGTGGATGGCGTGATGACAGATGGATGTTGTGGTGAAATCCGTCTCCCCAGTACAAACTGTGTTCTTTGTCATATTTGTAGTAATAATCTGAAAGTGTATGTGAGTGTAACCTAACACTATGAGTGCTTGGCAGAAGGCAGGAGGGTAGCGGGTGGTAATGGTCGTTTCTCTGTGTGCTGTGGACAGTGTACTTGCTGATGTAGCATTAATCAGAACAGAGTCCCACAGCTGGTTGTGTTTTGGGGTACAGGCTCCTCTGACGCCTCTGTCTGGACCATGAACTTCACATGACTCCTCTCTCCTACCCCCTCCAAACCTCCAATCCTACCCCCTCCAAACCTCCAATCCTACCCCCTCCAGTCCTGCCCCCTCCAAACCTCCAATCCTACGCCCTCCAAACATCCAATCCTACCACCTCCAAAGTGGGACACTCATCAATTGTCTCATACTAGTGTGGACAAGGGGTGTGGCCGAGGGCCAGGGGTTGGGCTGGGATAACATAGTCATAGTCATCATTTCATTACACCCTCCAGGTCAACATACCCCCAAAGTCAGTGGTCTCCTGCGCCATATCCCTCCAATAAGTCTGATTTGGGTGCATTCTCCCTATAACCATGGACCCTGTGGTTTAGTATCTACAGTATGTTCATTGCATGTGACCACTGTTTTGGAAAATGCTTTTTTTGTGTGTGTTTTGCCCTTAGTCCTTGCCATTCTGCCAAAACTGTTTAACTTTTATGCCTAGGGGTGGAGCTCCCTGTGTTTCTGAAATGTGAGCTAGTATAAGACATTACTTTCAGCTGTCACGGTCCCCCTAGTCGGCCCAGGGTGCTACAAGTGCTGACTCAGGGTCAATATGAGATGTGAAAATGAGTTCAACACAGTCCTTTATCACTGAATGACGTGGGAGCTATAATTCAAGATGTAACAATCTTGAGATGGTCATCGCTGTGACACCTGGGTCTCTGTGTTTGGGATATCCGGTAAACAGAAGATTATGGTTCTCTGGGTCACTGACCACTGTACTGTATACACACACACGCACACGCACACGCACACACACACACACACACACACACACACACACACACACACACACACACACACACACACACACACACACACACACACACACACACAGACACACACAGCCACACACACAGGTAGTGAAGAGAGGACAGGCTGCTGTCAGCGCCAGCGGCCCAGGGTTCAGGATGCTCCCATTGTTAAGTGGCTCCATCTGTCACGGGTGCAGGTTAAAGAGCAACACTACTTCCTGTATTCCTGCACTTCACACTCAGCTGAGCTGTTCTGCAGGACCAACCAAACAAAGGCAACCTTTGCACAGCCAAGCACTGGGGCTCACTAAAGAAAATAAACACACAAATGAATAAGTCACAGCCGGGCCGGGCCAGGACAGACTGACCAACGGTAGGGAGGAAAGGAAATATATTTATATCAATGGTCTGCTGGGGTGTTATTACAATGCGTTGGGCTACGTGCTGTTTTGGCTGAGAACAGAGAGAACCGAGGGCTGAAGGTGACAGAGGAAATCCAGGGGAGGACGCTCCGACACTCACTATGACGTCACGGTGGTGGCTGCCCGCTGACATGGCATGAAGCACAGCCTGCATGGCACCACTCGGTACAATATAATGTACAATCATAGGACAATCCAGGGTCAGGCTGTGCAGTCTTTTTACTGTATATGACAGGGCTTGTTCAAACACTGGGTCATCCGTGGGAAAGTATGGTGCAGGGACCAGTGTATGTACACCGACTATCACAGATATGGACCACAGCCTGTATGGCACCAGGATGTAACAATCTACTGGATACTTGGTATAGTGACTGACCGGGTCAATGTATAATAGCAGGGCTGTCCAGTTTCAAACACACTGGGTCAACCGTGGGAAAGTACTGTATGGCACAGTGCACAGGACACTTATTATCAAAATAAACCAGTGTAATACCTGTATCCTAGCCTTTGTTGTACTTTCTTTCCACTATCCTCCCTTCACCCCTTCACAAAGAGATCCACTACCTGGAAATGAAAGACGTTTTATCCACCTTGCCATATGCTGTGGGTGTTACGTTCTTTGAACGAACGCTGGGATGTGATGTACGTTGCTTTGGTTTGCCTTTGTTCTAAATGTTCAGTGCATGTGTAGCTGTTCCGTGTTCCATGGGCAGCCCAACACTACCAGCCATTGTGCATCTGTTCCCGGTGATGACGGAGGGAAGATGGAACGCTCAGGGAAAGTTTTGTTCCACTCCACGTCTCATTAGTCATCTGTCTTTAACTGCATGGGAGATTTGCATACCTAATTACCCTCTTAACCAGGAGGGAGCGTCTCTCTCTCTCTGTCTCTCTCTGTCTCTGTGTCTCTGTCTCTCTCTCGCTCTCCATCTCACTGTCTGTCTAACCATGTGCAGCGATATGCTGTGCTCACTCAACGCTGCTGTTATGTGTTATTATAGCATACACACTTAGAGTTTAATTTCATTTGTCAAACTTTTTTTGTCTGTCTTTGTGGTTTGGGGAGAAAACGCAACAACAGTGCCCCGACTGAACTGACGGCTTGTTCTTCGGATATTAATTTGGTTTAATTCGATTTGGAAAACATCTCGAGCAAGTTTCCTGGCACAGCCTTTGAAGTGACAATATTAAATAATAAACCCTATTAAATATAAATCATAGGAGCCATATCAGCTTTCGTGTGATTCCTATTAGATTTTTGGAGAGCGCATTTGATCGCTCTCTTTTTATTTTTTCCCTAACCGACTACTTCAGCTTTAATTGAATTCATTTTTTGTTGTTGTTGCCCACCAATCATCAACCCCCCCTTGTCTATTTCCTCAAGCACGTAATGCATGCAGTAAATAATTTAAATGAAATTAATTTTACAGCACCTTGTTTCCACTAAGCATGCCAACATCTGTTGTCAAGTCACAAGTTTACATTGTTGGTCATTACTTTCCACAATGAGCAAAATGTTTTATTAAAGTCCCGCGGGACCCCCCTTGGATCAGACGAGAAACAAGACTACTGTTCTGAACCCTCCCTGAACTCCCATAATCAAAGATTGGCTGCCATTCTGTTATTGTGGACCTGACTAACTACTGTCTTTCTTCCCAGAACAGAATGGGCCGGGACGCTAATGCGATTGAGGTATTGGATGGCTCAGGTCCTTCAGGAAATTGCTGACCATAATGAAATAGAGCTTTGCTGACGGTTTGAAGTGACGTAGTGCTTTTGTTCTGCAACAACAGAGTCAATCTCCTCTGCTGTTGTTTCACAGTCAGCCAGCCGTTCATTACACTCAGGATATATGAAATAACCTTTAATACTTATGGTATGATTAATTACCTAAGTACAAATCACAGAGGATCAAGATAAAATTATAGTCTTAAAGTTTAATGATGATGTTATTGAAGATCTATGGCCTGTGACTTAATTTTTTGTGTGTAACCTACAGCTCTGTAAGGATGTTCGATAGCCTATGTTAGACAATAGACAGGCAGACTTAATCTTGTTTGTTAAAGCAAAGAGAGGTTTGACATACATGTAATATAACAGACAGATGCGTGTGCACACCCAGTGTGTACGTATAAGAGGAAGAAGAGCATCAACTGGCACGTCTCTTTTGTTTGCTGCTCTGAGCCCAAAGCAGGAAGTAGGGTGTTTATTTGTGTTGGTCCACATTTCAACAGCTTTACACTGCAGGCCTTCAAAGAGAAACACATCACATATTCATCAATGTTAATACTCACAGGAGGAGAGAAAAAAATAAACAGAACGTGATACATAAATCATTAGGATACATTCAAAAACAAAAATATACATTCAAACTCATGTGCTTTGGCATCGCCTGCGGATGTAGTCCCCTGAACCTCCAAATCAAATAGAACAGGGGCAGTTATATCAGTTACATCAGGATAGCAGCTTTAACTGCTACTGTCTGTCTGTCTCCTCTGGCAATGGGCTGAAACATGAAACAGAACGTGAGAAAGACAGGCTAGGGAGAGGCAGACATAGCTCAGATGTTTCTGGAGGCCTGTGTTTCCTCTGTGGCCTTGGCTGTAAACTGTGGTGGCACAGAGGACTCAGCCCTGAGGGACCACTGAGTGGTAACAGTGGAGGTCCCGTGGTGGCATGGCCCTTCTGCCTCTGTGCTTCACCAGTCTCTGAGCAGGTGACAGGGACCCGTCCGTCCAGAGTCTGGGCCCCAGCCACTAACAGATGTGCTCAGTCAAATGACTAATTGAAAACCTAAAACAGAATCAGCAGCCTGGCTATTTGGCCTGCATAATAAGAGGCCCTGGATGATAAAGGGAAGCGGGGAAAAACACACACCCCTCTCATCAGCGGCGCCATTAACAATCATGAGCAAAGATGAAAACAACGCTTGGTGTATTCGGCAAATGAAAGCACATAACTAGATGCCGTCCCTGGAGTCCATTTCCAATTTTAATAATACATCAAGGAGCCATACCCTCGGCAAACACTCTCAATGTTAAGAGCCAAGCTCAACCACCAAACTACTTACAGCTCCCTCCACCGTGCGTGCCGTCAAGAGACAACTCCCAGCTCTACTAGGAATTTAGCAAATGCATAAAGGTACACAACATGATAGCTATTAGCTAAATTAAAAGATCCATTACCATGAGCAGAGAGAGTGTGGAATCACTTGCCAGTTAAGGAGTACAAACTGAAATATTCCGGTCCACAAAATGAACGTTGTCTGTATATGTTTTTAGTGTTTTTCTTTATAGTGAAAAGCTGCAGCCTGAGCTCGCCTCAAATTATGTGCATGAATAATAAAATACCATCTAATTAAAAACTGTTGTTAAATATGCAAAAATCTAATGATAATGAGATTGCGCAATACCTTGGAGTAAAGCACATTATAAATTACTTAGAAGTGCAAGTCGGCTTGACCCAAACATTGCATTTTGAAAGCTGATTGGAATATTATGTCTGGGGCATGTGGATGTGTATATGTGTGGCTACACTGTGTTTGTTTGGGTGTGTGTGTGTGTGTGTCTGTGTGTGTGTGTGTGTACATGCCCATATGTCTGGGTGTTAGTGTATGCGTGGATGCACATGCGTGTCTATATGTTCCTGCATGTACCGGCCTTGTTAATAACATAGTAGTAGGTCGATGAGGTGAGGTAGGATAACAGAGGACAGACTTTCTCTTCTCCAACCTCACAGAACAGAATGAGGACTTATCAATCCTGTACCATGACCTATAACCGTCTAGGGATCACTGAACAGCATTATATGCCACTGCCATGGCTATAATCCAGTTTTCCATCATATAGTAGCTTCACTTCATCAACACAAAGGCTTAACAGAAAGTACAGTAATGTAAATACAGTACAATACATAGAGCACAGCTAGACAACAGTCAATTGACACAGACACACAATACCTCAGGCATGCTACCAAGACACATTACTGCATTACTGTATTTGATATTTAATTAGCATGACAAATAAATCAACGTACAGCTTGACAAATCCCAACTCTTCTTCATGTTGGTTTTGTTTTGTATTTTAAATCCAGTTCTTCATGTCATCAATCACAGGGTTGTTCTTCTGTCCTCTGATTCAGTTGTCTTCATCGCTACATTTGACAAAGCCTTTATGTTGGGGGGATGATGTAGTCAATAAAAATAGAAGTCCTCAAAGACATATTTATTGGTGTTTTAAAGAAGAGATAACAGATGAAGACGTGAGGATTGTCAGTTAGACGAGTTTAGATCCCCACAGAAACACACAGGGAGAAGAATTGCATTTTGAAGTCTCTTATTACAGCTTTTCAGTGACAGTCATGTTCAATTTGATTCTTCCTGTGAAGTAAATTAATAACGTATTTTTTTACATATCTTATCTCCTCACTTTCCGGTGTGAATATCAACTCGATGATGGAGCATCATATCTACAGGAAGCCACAAATACGTACACACACCACACACTCACCACATGAGTGCACGCACGCACACACGCACACACACACACAAACACACACACACTCTTCCCCTATACCACGTCCTAGGGGTACTCTGATGCGTATAATTCCAACATATTTATGAGGATGGGGGTTGAATGTGGTATTGCATTGGAAGCAATAATATTCCTTCAGCTTTAATTCACTTGACATGTAGAATGGAGTCTGTATTTAATATTCAGGGAAATAAGACTACTTTGATTGAAAGGTTTGCACTGCACATTGTCAAACATGATTGCTCCATTCTAGGGCCCGCCAGCCTCAGGAACAGCCTGCATATTTCACTTCAAGTCTATAGGCCTCTCCGAGATGTTTATTAACATTTTAACAAGACTTTGGGCTTGACGGGTTCTTCAGCTATTCAAAGCAACCAAACAAATCAGCTGTCATCTCTCCCAGTACATGTTCCCCCTCTCTGTGTCTGTGACCTTCCCTGCATCCAGCACCATCTACACCCTGTAAGAACTTTAGATGACTATCTCCCCACTTTTTATGACCAAATAAATATCTGCATGCGGTGCTATCCATCAAGCATTATAATCATGATTGTTTTTATGTTTAAACTATAAACAAATACTTGATTATGGAGTGAGGGGATAAATCAGGCAGCACAATATGATGCAGGCAGAGCACATTGAAACAGTCATTTAGATTAACGAAGCAGGAGGAACACACCTCATATTACACACTCACACAAACACACATACACACACACACACACACACACACACACACACACACACACACACGCACACACACACACACACACGCTCACATACACACACACGCAGCACGCACACATACACACTCACACACACATACACACACACACACACAGAAGTCGGGAGTCGTCTTGTTAGACTGGAATATGAACTCACATATAACTCCAGCGTTTCCAAACAGTAGGACAGCAGTAAAGAACAATCTTGAAGTGTTTTCCTTTCAACGTTTGCAAAGACTAGAACCATTTACTTAATTGTAGTAACGCTTATTTGGGTATATGCTAAGTGTTTATGCGATGTATAGCGCCTTCCTTTCATCAGAGAAATCCATTTGACATGCTTTAGTTATTTCATTACCACCCTCTCTCTCTATTAGTTTAGCTTATCAAAAGAGCTAAACACAATCCAAGTGAAAACTTGACATAACAATGCTATGACGTCTAATGGCACATCCAGAATCAACTGTGAGAGACTAGGGTGCTTTGATGTCAGAATGAAATGCAAGGCGGCATGAAAACAAAAGCGTTTACTAAGGCAGGATGAAGTGGCAATGTGTGTGTGTGTGTGAGTGTGCACACGCTTATGTGCATGTACATGTGTGTGTGTGTGTGTGTTTGCGTGCATTATTGTGTGGATGCCTTTCGTGTGTGTGGTGCGTGCATGCGTATGTGCTTCCGTGTGTGTGAAACTCATTTTATCCTGCACTCCACAACTTCTGTTCTTTCATCAAATAGATGGAGTGAGCGAGAAAGAGCTGCGGCTCTTAGGCAAATAAAAGTGGGTTCATGCAAAGCCAGTATTCATTTAGTTTTCCTGTTGGAATGAAGTGTTTTTGTTTTGGAAGGAAATTGCCCTGAGCGGTAATGAATTTCTCCCTCTGTGCTGGGTGGCACCATGATTTAACAGAACCATAGATCACATGGACTCACCATTTGACTGGGCATATATTCTAATAGAAAGCTGATGCATATTAAATGTGCAACATTTAAAAAGATACTAATTTCCTCAGCTTGTAGAAGCAGAGAGAGAGAGAGAGAGAGAGAGAGAGAGAGAGAGAGAGAGAGAGAGAGAGAGAGAGAGAGAGAGAGAGAGAGAGAGAGAGAGAGAGAGAGAGAGAGAGAGAGAGAGAGAGAGAGCAGAATCTTTTATAATACCTGGCAAAAAATAAACTGTTATGGAAGTGGCCAATATTTGTTCCATTTATTTAGATGTGTCTTTATGTAAAAAAGATATTACAGAGAGTTGTATGTATAGTTCTGCCAAGCTCAAGGCTCTATGTCTATGGCATGTGACAATATCCATTGGTGTATTTGTATTTCAAAGTATTGGTTTGCTACCATCTCCAGATGTTTACATGGCCACTCATGTGTTATTGTTAACAGTGCTTTAGTTGGAATGAAGTTACGATCAAACTACTACAGCACTACAGTACGATGGTGTTTGTCAACTGAAACAACTTTGAATGGAGCTCTGTAGGAAAAAAGATACATCCCCAAAACATGTCAGAGTGTTTTTGTTGTTTAGATATTAGTTTTAGAAATCAGTGTCTGTTTGGAACACACTGATCTTACTGGCATATTCCTTTTCATGTTGTCTCTGTGGTTAAACACATTCACAAATCAACACAGTTACTGTTGGAATGAGAAAGTGAGTGTCACAAACATAATTTTCAAAGGAAATCAGCACTTCTCCTATTTCCGTATCTCTGCTGATGAAAATAACACATGCAATATCATTGCAACACTAAATAAACATCACTTTCATGAACTTGGCTGTAGTGTTCTGGTTGTGTGGAGATGTAAACACAACAGGCTCAGAGTTGTCAGTTGTTTGTTGTCTCTTGTATGACCAGTAGTTTATTATGCCTTTGGATTGCTTCAACTATACATAGTTTGTGCTTATAAATCTATCATTTTAAAATTGATCTATAACAGCTGCCTACCTCTCAGACATGGAGACCTTAATCTAGCCAGTTGATGACTAGACGCCCCACCCCATCCTCACACAAAATGTCTTCAACTGGCAGAAAGCACCACAGCTACAGTACCTACAGAAAGTATTCACTCCCTTTGACTTTATCCACATGTTGTTGTGTTACAGCCTGAATTTAAAATGGATGACATTGAGATTTTTTGTCACTGGCCTACACACAATACCCCACAATGTCAAAGCAGAATTATGTTTTTTGACATTTTTACAAATTAATAAAAAATGAAAAGCTGAAATGTCTTGAGTCAATAAGTATTCAACCACTTTGTTATGGCAAGCCTAAATAAGTTCAGGAGTAAAAATGAGCTTAACAATTCACATAATAAGTTGCATGGACTCACTCTGTGTGCAATAACAGTGTTAACATGATTTTTGATCTCTGTACCCCACACACACAATTATCTGTAAGGTCCCTCGGTCGAACAGTGAATTTCAAACACAGATTCAACCAGGGAGACCAGGGAGATTTTCCAATGCCTCGCAAAGAAGGGCACCTATTGGTAAATGGGTAAAAATAAAAAGTAGACATTGAATATCCCTTTGAGCATGGTGAAGTTATTATTTACACTTCGAATGGTGTATCAATACACCCAGTCACTGCAAAGATACAGGCGTTCTTCCTAACGCAGTTGCCAGAGAGGAAGGAAACCGCTCAGGGATTTCACCATGAGGCCAACGATGACTTTAATACAGTTACAGAGTTTAATGGCTATGATAGGAGAAAACTGAGGATGGATCAACAACTTTGTAGTTACTCCACAATACTAATCTAATTGACAGAGTGAAAAGAAGGAAGCCTGTACAAAATAAAAAATATTCCAAAACATGGATCCTAATTGCAACAAGGCACTTAAGTAATACTGCAAAAAATGTGGCAAAGCAATTCCCTTTTTCTCCTGAATACAAAGTGGTATGTTTGGGGCAAATCCAATACAACACATTACTGAGTACCACTCTCTATATTTTCAAGCATAGTGGTGGATGCATCAAATTATGGGTATGCTTGTAATCGCTAAGGACTGGGGTTTTTCTTGAGAAAATATAAATGGAATGGAGGGCATAGGCAATGCATAGGAAAAATCCTATAGGAAAATCTGGTTCAGTCCGCTTTCCACCAGACACTGGGAGATGAATTCACCTTTCAGCAGGACAATAACCTAAAACACAAGGCCAAATCTACACTGGAGTTGCTTACCAAGAAGACAGTGAATGTTCCTGAGTGGCCGAGTTACAGTTTTGACTTAAATCTGCTTGAAAATCTATGGCAAGACTTTAAAATGGCTGTCTAGCAGTGATCAACAACCAACTTGACAGAGCTTGAAGAATTTTAAAAAGAATAATGGGCAAACACTGTACAATCCAGGTGTGGAATGCTGTTAGAGACTTACCCAGAAAGACTCACAGTTGTAATCGCAAAGGTCATTCTAACATGTATTGACTCAGGGGTGTGAATACCTATGTAAATTAGACATTTTGCATTTCATTTTCAATAAATGTGCAAAAATATATAAAACATTTATTCACTTAATCATTTTGGTGTATTTTGTGAGGTGGGTAAGATTTTTCTTTTTTAAAATACATTTCAAATGTTTTAAATAAATTTTGAATTCAGGCTGTAACAGAACAAAATGTGGAATAAGTCAAGGGGAATGAATACTTTCTGAAGGCACTGTATATGTTCTCTGTCATCTATTAGACATGAGCATTGTGTGTGTGTGTGTGTCATTGTGTGTGTGTGCCAGGGTATGACGGTGTGCCACCGCCAGCCAGCTACGCTCCATCTTTACATAGCGCTTGGCCTAATTAAGAAATATGGAATAGGTTCAAGAGCTGAAAAGAGCAGTCTATTGACCTTCTCGTTGCTACAAGAGCCAGAGAGTGAAAGTGAGCAGGCGGGCGGGTGGTGGGCCGTGGTGGGCCGTGGTGAAGCCTGTGTCTGTCAGGGGAGGGACATTCATAACGAGAACAATCGAGTGGCACCGGGAGCAGACGGTGCGGAGATCCTCCTAATAATTGGTTCCATTAAGCCCTTAAAGGCCGACGCTCCCGGTGCCACTCTCTCTCTCTCTCTCTCTCTCTCTCTCTCTCTCTCTCTCTCTCTCTCTCTCTCTCTCTCTCTCTCTCTCTCTCTCTCTCTCTCTCTCTCTCTCTCTCTCTCTCTCTCTCTCTCTCTCTCTCTCTCTCTCTCTCTCTCTCTCTCTCTCTCTCTCTCTCTCTCTCTCTCTCTCTCTCTCTCTCGTTCTCTCGGTCATGCTAATTTAGCTGGCCTAAATGAAGTTGCTCCCAGCACTATGCAGCTCTATTCCTGGAGCAGACAAAGATATATTAGTTTGTGTAATCTCACATTAGGCTGGGTTTAGATCAAGGCAGGCGGGCGGAGTGAGGGCCTTGGTGTAAATAGAGATGGAAGAGAGAGCGGTAGAAAGACGTAGAGAGAGAGAGGGAGAATGAGAGAGAGAGACGGGGGAGAGTGAGAGAGTGACAGAAAGAAAGAAAGAAAGAAAGAAAGAAAGAAAGAAAGAAAGAAAGAAAGAAAGAAAGAAAGAAAGAAAGAAAGAAAGAAAGAAAGAAAGAAAGAAAGAAAGAAAGAAAGGGAGAGTTTCTACAGTATGACTATGTTAACAGACCTGTAGAAAGACATCCTATTTTCTAAGACTGAGTAGAACTCCACTGCTACCAGTAACCAATGATAGATAACTATATCAACTTCCTCAGTAGCCCCTCTGCCCTCCATTGCCCACAGTGACACAGGTTTTGTGTCTGAGGAAAATGAGGGTGCTGTCGCTTGGGCAACACATCCCCATCCTTGGGTGGCGCCACTCTCCCACGTGTGCCCTGGAGTCTGCGGAGGGAGGGAGGGAGGGAGGGAGGGAGGGAGGGAGGGAGGGAGGGAGGGAGGGAGGGAGGGAGGGAGGAGAAGAAAGGGACCATTAGAGGAGTTGACATTTGTTCACGCTGGAAGTCCTCAAGTTGTTCCAGAGCCGAGCCAGTCAGTCGTTTCTGATACTAATTAGCAATCAGAAGGGTGGCACAGCTCCATGAGTCAGCTAGGTCCATCAGAGGCCTGCTGAAGAGCTTTTACATACTCTGTGTGTACGTGCATGCGTGTGTGTGCGTGTGTGTGATGTTGCTTCAGATATGATACCAATGTTCCCACCACTGTTTACTTCCATTGCCACGCTACTGATGTCATGTAGCCAGCACTCCATATAAACTTTACACGCTGGATGGAAACAGTGTGACAAAGAAACACTCAGGAGAGGAATAGTGTTGGCAGAGAGAAAGAGAGAGTGACCATTTAGTTTGTTTCCTGGCTGTGTATACTTTCATTACAAAGCCACTGTGTTATTTACATAATTCCAAAGTCCTTGCCTCCACTTTCCAGGCTATTGTGCTATAACCAGCAGTTTGTGTTTTATGTACTTTTCCAGGTCACAATTTTCAATCATTTGTCCAAGATGAATTAAGTGGGTTGTGTAGAACAATGCATTGTGTTTTTGACTGTCTCTTTTAATTGCTCATGTCTCCTAAAGGGGAGAGGAGTCAGAGTTAATAGCTGTTATGGCTGGAGACATCCCACTGGCCCTAGTATTTACTGGTTCCACACTAACACCCACTGTCCATGAGGTGGGCCTTCTCTCTCTCTGTCTGTCTTTGTTCCATTTTCAATTCAATCCAATTTAAGGAGTGTTATTGGCATGAACAATGAATATACTTGTCTCTGTCTCTGTTCTGTTCTGTTCTTTCTTTCTTTCTTTCTTTCTTTCTTTCTTTCTTTCTTTCTTTCTTTCTTTCTTTCTTTCTTTCTTTCTTTCTTTCTTTCTTTCTTTCTTTCTTTCTTTCTTTCTTTCTTTCTTTCTCTCTCTCTCTCTCTCTCTCTCTCTCTCTCTCTCTCTCTCTCTCTCTCTTTCGCTCTCTCGCTCTCTCTCTCTCCTGTTTGTTCTCTCTTTCTCTCTTTTTTCTCTCTATCTGACGCATGGGTTATCCTGCAGTGTTTTGACCCACGGATATTTAGCAGGGTAAATGTTTAGCTCTCTCCAATGTCTGGTAAAACACATGGGGGGAGCCGCTGGCTTCCTGGTCCTCTCCCCGGCCCCGAGCCTGAGGCCCTCATCTCCCAGCTCCTGGCCCCTGTCCCTGGAGTTATCCCCTCACTCAGGGCGGGGTGCTGGGGCCACCACAGGTCACCCATAACCAAACAAATAAAGAATCTCACCCTGCCTTTGTAGTTTTTACTGTCTGGAAGTGTTGAATAGGGGAGAGAGGGAGAGAAAGAGGGAGAGAAAAGAGGGGACATAGGGAGAAAGAGAGGGAAGAGGGGGAGAAACAAAGACAAACAAGGCCTCCCCTCCATAAAACTGAACCAAATTAGAGCTGTGAACTCAAAGTGACTCAGCACGCTGTTGAAGGTACAACAAAGCGCTTTCACTCCTCAGTCTGCCGGACTATGGCTCTGTACTGGTGGCTGTAGGGTCATTTATAGACAGCCTGCATTAGGGCGTCTAGATTGGTCTGTGTGCTGTTCCACTATGAATATCTCACTCCCTCTGTCACTGTGTGGGTCATTAACGCTGTGAATGAGCTGCCTCTTGTCTACTCCCGCTCTCTCACTCTCACTCAAACTCTCACTCACTCACTCTTTCTCTCACTCTTTCTCTCTCTCTCTCACTCCCTCTCTCTCTCTCTCTCTCTCTCTCTCTCTCTCTCTCTCTCTCTCTCTCTCTCTCTCTCTCTCTCTCTCTCTCTCTCTCTCTCTCTCTCTCTCTCTCTCTCTCTCTCTCTCTCTCTCTCTCTCTCTCTCACTCTCATACACATTGGCCCAGAAATGCAATAACAACCAATCAAGCGATTTGGAGCCATTTCAGAACGCAGGTACATTATGTGAGTTGATATGTGAGCTCTGCGTCGGTGGGTGAACGTCGCCAACCCTGATAACGTGATTAATCTCGGATGGCTTTTAGAAAGCACAATATAAATATATTCTGGTAATG
This sequence comes from Coregonus clupeaformis, assembly GCF_020615455.1. Lineage (NCBI taxonomy): Eukaryota > Metazoa > Chordata > Actinopteri > Salmoniformes > Salmonidae > Coregonus > Coregonus clupeaformis. The sequence continues at coordinate 1,161,257 of NC_059223.1, read as the reverse complement.
ACTCTGGTTTTCCAGCTAGAGAGAGAGAGGGCTGATGGCGTGGTTAAATGCATGAATGCGTGCTTGTGTTATTTCATATGCACTGGATCTATAGTGGCAATTACACTTTCATTTCCGCTTAACTGCGCAGTGTGTGGCACTAAGCATCAAAAAACTATTTAAGTTGGAGGGAGAGTGGGCTAAGGAGGAGTTTCTGAGTTCTCAGTGTTTATGTTTGTTGGTTAGTTTGATGGTCCATGTTTGTGTCAGATTTGTGGGGGTGAGTAAGTGCATTCTGTAATTGTGTGTTCAAGTATATTGACAGAGAGAGAGAGTCTGTGTGTGTGCGTGTGTATATGTGCATGCATGCGTGTCTGCGTGTGTTTGGAAAAGGTTAAGGTGTGTTGGTGAGTACTGCTGTATTCTCTGGATATGTGTAGAAGTGCATTGTGACTATCGTGTGTGTCAGTGTTTGTCCACTGGTTCCTTGGAGGGTGTGACCTGTGTGGAGTGTGGGTGAGGAGAAAACAGTGTGTGTGTGAGCTGAGGGGAGCTGAGGGGAGGTGGGAGGTGAAGTTGGGAGACGTCCAGCCTTCTCATTAGCAGGGCAGATGTGGGGTCGCAACGACCAGATTTCTACCGACCGACTTCCTAAAAAAGACACCCTCTACTGAAAGCCTGGCCAGAGAGTTATGGTGCCAGGTCCAAGGTGGAGGAGGGAGTTGGGCATTGAAGTATGCTGTGTTGGCCTGTGTTCCTGACATATTGTGATTGGCCAGGAGATAGGAAGTCAGCTTCTTCAAACTGCCTCAGAGGGCCACTGAACACTGCCGGTCTCTTGTACACAACAACATCCTTGTACAAGCTGCATGGTCAAAAATAACACACAGGGGTGGGAAACTGCAAGGAGCAGCTACCTTATCCTCCCCCACACCTTGACCTCCACCCCCTGACCTGTGACTATTAGCAGTCCTAACTCAGAGAGAGAGAGAGAGAGAGAGAGAGAGAGAGAGAGAGAGAGAGAGAGAGAGAGAGAGAGAGAGAGAGAGAGAGAGAGAGAGAGAGATAGGAGGGGGGGTGAGCAGGCATGGAACCAATTTCACCATAATTTTCATTCCTTTTGAGATAATCGCACATGGATTGGCGAGGGGGAAAAAACAACCCTTATAACAACAAATTAGATAATTACAGACCCAAGGCCAAATCGTCCTCTCTAATTCCCTCTCTAATTCTCTCTCTCTCTCTCTCTCTCTCTCTCTCTCTCTCTCTCCCCCCCTCTCTCTCTCTCTCTCTCTCTCTCTCTCTCTCTCTCTCTCTCTCTCTCTCTCTCTCTCAGACTGCTGACAGAACAAAGATGTCGTCAGGTTTTAGGATCATCTGAGGTGAGGTGTAGATTTAATAACTGTCTTTCCAGTAAGTGGATTCCTATTAGCCTTGAACAATATTTCTGGTTGGCTTATACATTAGCAATTGTCTATGATGTTGCATAAATAATTTTGAATTTTTTGATACATACAGTATTATATGACAGTGACGCAATGATACCTGTCATTGTTCACACACACACACACACATATCGAGCCACAGACCCCGAGCCACCGACCCCAAGGGGAAACAGAGTGTTGCCTGCTAACAGTGCTAATGGCTTTGAGTGTGTGTCATGGACAGGAGGCAGGCAGGCTGAGCAGGCAGGCAGGTCACAGCGGTGGGCAGGGGGCAAGTACATGGAAGAGAAAGGTCAAGGACTAATAAATCTTCCCGGCCGCTCATTTTCAGATGACAAACACGCTCTCCCTGCCAGAAGGAAACCATTAAAAATAATTTACACAAGCTTTATGTCTGCCGAGCTCTTTTTGATGCAGTGTTTCCCCTGGCGATTATGGGCCGCGGCGGTGCTTTAGCCATATGGCCGGCCGGGCACTGTGTGTGTGTGTGTGTGTTTGTGTGTGTATGCGTGTGTGTGTGGCCGGGCAGTGGGCCGTGAGACTCACGAATACATGGGTGGTTAATTAAGGAGCTGTTGCCAGGGCCGTGGGAGGCAGGCCTCAGATCCAAAAACCCTCTTCACCCCCACCCCCACCCCTGCCCATACCCAACCCCCACCTAGACTGGGACCTCACACTGTGACCTGCCTCTACCTCAGCCACTGTTTCTGACTCTGATACTACCTCTCAGCGTCTTTTACAGCTTGTGCTTTGGTTTCGGCTCTACTCTCCTGTTGCTGACTGTACCTCAGCCTCTGACTCGGTTTCAGCCTCTGACTGCCTGGGCTTCAGCTGCACACAGTCACCGGGGACAGGGAGAGGCCACCGGTAATTATTTGAGATAACATCCAACTGCCGAGGTGGGATATGTGCTTGATAATATTTACAGTGCGTGTGTGTGTGTGTATGTGTATGTTTGTGTGTATGTGTGTGTGTGTGTACGTGTATGTGTGTGTGTATGTGTGTGTGAGTGTGTGTGTTTGTGTGTATGTGAATGTGAATGTGTATGTGTGTGTGTGTGCGTGCGTGTGTGTGTGCGTGTGCATGTGTGCATGCGTACGTGTGTGTGTGTGTGTGTGTGTAAGTCCCTGTTATAAAGGTCAACCTCTCCACTCTCACTGTACAGTGTCTGTAATGCGTCTTTAAAATGGAGGACGACGGATCTCCATTTTCATAAATATCTCATTCTGTATTCAAACATTTACTGTCGTCCGCTCTGGCCCGCCATTCCAATTTGAATAAACTATTCTTGGTTGTCAGAAAAGGCTTCGCTCACTTTGATTGACATTTAGTTTTTTG